>NC_083450.1:7654626-7697441 GCF_020745735.1 Hemiscyllium ocellatum
ACACACCCTCTCCCTCACACACTCACACAAACACCCTCACTCCCACACACTCACCCTCTCACACACATACCCTCACACAGCCTCATACACACACACGTTGCCTCATTCACACTGACACACTGTCTCACACTTCTCTCTCTCTCTCACACACTCAGACTCTCCCTCATTCACCCTCACCCCCCATTATCTTCCTGATGCCCCCCTCTCGCTCGCTCACTCCCTCATCATTGCACTCTCTCATTATCAAACACTCTCACACTCACTCACACAGTCTCTCCCCACAACATACACAGACACTCACACACACAGACACACAGACACCCACACACCCACACACACACACACACACCCACACACACACCCACGCCCTCCCTCTCTGGTGTTCTCTCTGTCTCTCTCCCCCCCCTCCCCCACCCCCTCATTCACCCTCGCTTGGAATCCATCCCTCTGACCAATTCCGACAAACTCCGGACGGTCCCACAGGATGTTCCCCCACTGACCACCATCAACAACAGGAACACTCCAGCCTCAACGACCCGCCGTCTGAGCTGAGATGTCCATCTTCGATGCGATGGCGGTCGGGGTGGGGGCGGATTCTGTCGTTCCCACCCTCACAGGGAGGGAGTGCCAGGTCACCCACCGCCCCCTGGGGTGACCCAGTCTATCCTCACCTCACGTCCCTGAAATCTCCCCTGAAATTCCTGGTCGGTGATTCCCAGTGAAGTGGGAGACAGCACGGGGACAGGGTGACACTCCACACAAAATGGCCGCTGAGCCATCAGTTGGCCACTTGACACTCAAGATGGCCGCCGGGCCACAGTATGGAGAAAGAGACAGCAGAGCAAATACAGTCACTGCCTGGGGCCAGCACAGGGCCCTCAGAACCCAGTTGACTAGTTTAAGATGGGTGGGGGAGAGAACACGGTGGGTAGATACACTGCTGAGGTGTCTGGGTCCAGCCAATACCTCCAGAAATGCTAACAGTTTGACACCGACTCAATACAGAGTGATAATAACCAGGACTGCGGTAATCATCCTTCTTAGGAATGGATTTCCGCACAGACACGGAAACTGACAATGACCACGCCTGAAATTAACAACAGCCACGCTGGAAACTGACAATGGCTGTGCTGAAATTAACAGAGGCTGCGCTGGAACTGACGATGACTGCACCGAAACTATTATCGATCCTGCAATGATTACCATCAAGTCATAGAGACGATGTACAGCACGGAAACAGACCCTTCGGTCCAACCCGTCCATGCCGACCAGATATCCCAACCCAATCTAGTCCCATTTGCCAACACTTGGCCCATATCCCTCCAAACCCTTCCTATTCATATACCCATCCAGATGCCTTTTAAATGTTGTCATTGTACCAGCCTCCACCACTTCCTCTGGCAGCTCGTTCCACACACGTACCACCCTCTGTGTGAAAAAGTTGCCCCTCATGTCCCTTTCCCCTCTCACCCCAAACCTATGCCCCTCTAGTTCTGGACTCCCCCCACCCCAGGGAAAAGACCTTGTCTATTTACCCTATCCATGCCCCCTCATGATTTTATAAACCTCTATAAAGTCACTCCCTCAGCCTCCGCACTCCAGGGAAAACAGCCCCAGCCTGTTCAGCCTCTCCTTGTAGCTCAAACCCTCCAACATCCTTGTCAATCTTTTCTGAACCCTTTCAAGTTTCACAACACCTTTCTGATAGGAAAGGGACCAGAATTGCACACAATATTCCAACAGTGGCCTAACCAATGTCCTGTACAGCCGCAACATGACCTCCCAACTCCTGTACTCAACACTCTGACCAATAAAGGAAAGCATACCAAACGCCTTCTTCACTATCCTATCAACCTGCGTCTCCACTTTCAAGGAGCTATGAACCTGCACTCCAAGGTTTCTTTGTTCAGCAACACTCCCTAGGACCTTACCATTAAGTGTATAAGTCCTGCTAAGATTTGCTTTCCCAAAACGCAGCACCTCGCATTTATCTGAATTAAACTGCATCTGCCACTCCTCAGCCCATTGGCCCATCTGGTCCAGATCCTGTTGTAATCTGAGGTAACTCCCTTCGCTGTCCACTACACCTCCGATTTCAATGCATTATCTAGGCCAACAAACCGTACTGCAAAGACATCGGTGATCTATTATTTTACAAAATGTGTAAAAGTATCTTGCCATGTTCTTGGGGTCGAGAGGAGACAGGCAGCTGGCCACTGCGCCGTTGGTATCTCTCTCTCTCTCTCTCTCCCCGGAGCTCCGGTATTTCATTGTACGATACACTCTGTCATTGAACCCCGATTCTGACCCCCAAGGCTGGCGATTTTCCCCACAACATTCGCATCGTGATTTGGGGGCAAGTTGTTTCACCCAGAGACGGGTAGGAGTCCGGAAGGTGCTGACAGAGGGAGAGGGTGGGAGCAGATACGACAGGGAGGGGTGTTTAAGGGGTTTTTAGAGGAATACGTGGGTAGCCGAGTGAATGGAGGAATGGCGGGCCAAGTGGTGGGCAGGAGGGACTCGGTCTGACGTCACATTCGGAACGGGCCGAAGGGCCTGCTCCTGTGTCGCCTTGCAAGACCCTCAGAGCGCATTGAGGACACTCGGCCCGTTGGGTTCATTCCGGCCTTCACTCACGGCCGAGCCCCATTCTCCCCGTTAACCGGCGCTGCTGGACCCCAAGGCCGTAGCTCTGATTTCTCTCTCCGCTGAGCCCACTGAGCTTTTCCAGCCGTCGCTGGCTCTGATCCCCGACGGCTCTCCCGTCTGTCTCTGTTATGAGGGCCTCCCCAGCTCCTC
This sequence comes from Hemiscyllium ocellatum, assembly GCF_020745735.1. NCBI lineage: Eukaryota > Metazoa > Chordata > Chondrichthyes > Orectolobiformes > Hemiscylliidae > Hemiscyllium > Hemiscyllium ocellatum. Next base: position 7,657,426 of record NC_083450.1, read on the forward strand.
TGGGGCTGTGAGTTCCCCGGGATTGACTGGCTGAAGGAAATCCCTCCCTGTCTCGGGGTGCCCTCCGCTCCTGGTCTCTCCTTCCACCTGCCCCCCCCTCCCCCAGCTCTGTCCAGGCCTCTCGGTGTGCTGGAAGACTATCTGAGCTTATCCAGCCTCGCTCCATCTCCAGCAACGTCCTGGTCCCTCGCCTCTGCACCCCCTCCCATTGCAGTCACCTTCCTTCTGAGACCAGAACTGGGTCTGGGGGCCGAACCAACATTATACACAGCTCCATCAGTGACCTCCTCGAGCTTGTGTTCAATACCCCAGCTCATCTCGGCGAATACCCTCCAATCTCCACCCCCCCAGCCAGCTTCTCCACTGGTCCTCTCATCGTCAAGGCCCTCTCGGCCTACACAATCAGGCTTCTTCCTCACGTGTAAGAACATTTCACTTCAGGAACTAACTCAGTTGGGGGTCATTGAGTAGGACGACTTATAACGCTTTGCATTTTTCTTGTAAAAGTACACATGACAATAACTTCTAAATCCTAGATTCTAAATTTTAAATTCTACATTTTAAATTCCACATTGCAAATTCTAAATTCTACTTTCTAAATTTTAAATTGTACATTCTAAATTCTACAGCAGAAATTCTAAATTCTATGTTCGAAATTTTAAATTCTACATTGTAAATTCTAAATTCTATGTTCGAAATTTTAAATTCTACATTGTAAATTCTAAATTCTATATTGTAAATTTTAAATTCTACACTCTAAATTCCACATTCTAAATTTTAAATTTTTAATTCTACATTGTAACTTCATTGTAACTTGTAAATTCTACATTCTAAATTTTAAAATCTACATTCTAAATTCTACATTGTAAATTCTATATTCCAAATTCAAAATTCTGAAATTCTAAATTCTAGAGTATTATCCACCTAATGTCAAGGTCCTAGGGAGTGTTGCTGAACAAAGAGACCTTGGAGTGCAGGTTCATAGCTCCTTGAAAGTGGAGTCGCAGGTAGATAGGATAGTGAAGGCAGCGTTTGGTGTGCTTTCCTTTATTGGTCAGAGTATTGAGTACAGGAGTTGGGAGGTCATGTTGTGGCTGTACAGGACATTGGTTAGGCCACTGTTGGAATATTGCGTGCAATTCTGGTCTCCTTCCTATCGGAAAGATGTTGTGAAACTTGAAAGGGTTCAGAAAAGATTGACAAGGATGTTGGAGGGTTTGAGCTACAGGGAGAGGCTGAACAGGCTGGGGCTGTTTTCCCTGGAACGTCGGAGACTGAGGGGTGACCTTATAGAGGTTTATAAAATCATGAGGGGCATGGATAGGGTAAATAGACAAAGTCTTTTCCCTGGGGTGGGGGAGTCCAGAACTAGAGGAGCATAGGTTTAGGGTGAGAGGGATCTGAGGGGCAACTCTTTCACACAGAGGGTGGTACGTGTGTGGAATGAGCTGCCAGAGGAAGTGGTGGGGGCTGGTACAATGACAGCATTTAAAAGGCATCAGGATGGGGACATGAATAGGAAGGGTTTGGAGGGAGATGGACCAAGTGCTGGCCAATGGGACTAGATTAGATTAGGATATCGGGTCAGCATGGACGAGTAGGGCTGAAGGGTCTGTTTCTGTACTGTACAGCTCTATGTATTACTCTACGACTGTGGGGATAGCCTCGGAGTGTTGGATTGGCACGTTCTCTCTCTCTCTCTCTCCCCTTGGCACAGGGGATAAGGCACAGCAAGGGTAAAATTCCTGGATGTTGATGCCAGGACGACTATCTGATATTTACGGATCACATTTCTGTTGTTAAACAAGTGAAGGACCACAGAGACGGGAAAGCGATCAGAGAGGGGATTGGTTCGTGGTGTTTTGACAGGATTCCTCCTCCATCTCTCCCTTTCTCAAGGTCAGCTCTGCGGGCACAGCGCCAACACTGACACTGGCCATTTGGCCCCTCCGCTCCGCGCCAGCAGCCTCTGCATCGCTCTCACCAAACACCCCCATTCTCCCCCCACTCCCTGTGGGAGTGAGTCCCCCATACTCCCTCCCGTTAATGGTGATGCTGCCTTTAGGGTCAGTGCTGAGGGAGTGCTCCCCCACGTGGGAGAGTCTGGGACCAGAGGGTACAGCCTCAGGATAAAGGGGCGCCAATTTCAGACTGAGGAGGAGGAGGAGGAGGGGGGAAATTTCCTCTCTCAGAGGGGTTGGGAACTCCTTGCCCCAGAGGGGAGTAGGGGCAGAGTCAGAGATGGATAACTCTTCACCCGTGAAAGGTCCAGGTATGTGGAGTCACATGTAGGCACGGACAGGGTGAGGATGGCCATTCCTCTCCACCCACCCCTCCTCCACCACCCCCACCCCCGGAGGGGACACTAGTGAACAAGACGGGGCTTGTCTTGACGATCCAAGATGGCGGCCAAGTGGCATTGGCTGCTCCTGCCCGGCTGCATCCCTTTTGTCCCTTCCGCTCTTCCTCTCCTGGTTTCTCTTTTCTTCCGTCTGGCCACACTGGCATGCGGTGGCGCCTCCTGGTAGTTCGAGGAGGTCCCCGTTCAGGGCACGCGGCGGCAGGATCCCCCAGCGACAGGGAGAGGGGTGAGGGGTGGCGACGGCAATGGAATCCTCAAGATGGCGGCGTTGGCAAGTCTGAATCCCGGGGTCGGTGAAGATGGGGTGGGGAGTGCCGGGGAGGGCGGCCGCAGATGGTGGGTGGCCTGGCCTGGAATTGGAGCTGGGGTCTCCCGGTTGGTGTAGCCCCAGGGCCGGGGGGGGGGGCTCCCGGTCGTTGTGGGCCTGGGGCTGGAGGAACACCAGGTCTGAGTAGGCCCAGGGGAGTCCCAGTCGCTGTAGGCCTGGGGTCGGGGACTCTCAGTCAGTGTAGGCCCAGGGGCTGGAGGAACTCCGGGTCCGAGTAGGCCCAGGAGCGGGCACTCCCGGTTGGTGTAGGCCCGGGCTTGGTTGACCCCCAGCCAGTGTAGGCCCGGGCCTGGTTGACTCCCAGTCAGTATAGGCCCAGGCCTGGGAGACTCCTGCTGATTGGAGGAACTAGGTATCCATGGTTACGGGGGCTCAGCACAGGACCCAGCCTCATTGAGATTGGGGGGGGGGGGGCGGTAAGGAGTGACAATTCCTACATTGGTGGGCTGGGGATGGCAGCTCAGGGGGTGACATCACTCCCTGGCGAGCTGCCTCAGGACCCGCGGTGACATCATTTTTGCTCTTTTTAAGGTGTGAATCATTCAAAATTGCGCCGCATTGTGGCTCCACTTGAAGCATTTTGCTATCCTTTACCACAAAATATATGTGACAAGAAATCAGTTAATTCCATAGACGCTTAATTCCAGATTTCATTACCATTAACATCAACTTCTGACCGTCTGCCCTGGTGGGAGTTGAACATAGGTCCACCCAGCGTCCCCCAGGCCCATTCGATTAACGGTCCGATGATAATCACACTAGGCCCCGTTTGATGTGAATTAATACTGTGGGAAACCAGATTACCAAGGGTCAACCGAGAGAGACAGATTAGGGAAAGAATAAATAAAGGTGTACTGATGTGTCAGCTCTCAGTTGCTGAACACAATTCCCCCAGTCCATCTTCCCAAGCAGCCTACAGGGCTGACGCAGTGCCCCAGCGGTTAGCACCGCTATCTCACGGCGCCAGAGTCCTGGATTCGATCGCACACTTGGGGTGACTGTCTGTGTGGAGTTTGCACGTTCTCCCCGTGTCTGTGTGGGTTTCCTCCGGGTGCTCCGGTTTCCTCCCACAGTCCAAAGATGTGCAGGTTAGGGTGGATCGGCCATGCTAAATTGTCCCGTAGTGCCCAGGGACGTGCAGGTTAGGGTGGATTGGCCATGCTAAATTGTCCCGTAGTGCCCAGGGACGTGCAGGTTAGGGTGGATTGGCCATGCTAAATTGTCCCATAGTGCCCAGGGATGTGCAGGTTAGGGTGGGTTGGCCATGCTAAATTGTCCCATAGTGCCCCAGGGATGTGCAGGTTAGGGTGGATCGGCCATGCTAAATTGTCCCATAGTGCCCAGGGATGTGCAGGTTAGGGTGGATTGGCCATGCTAAATTATCCCGTAGTGCCCAGGGATGTGCAGGTTAGGGTGGATTGGCCATGCTAAATTGTCCCATAGTGCCCAGGGATGTGCAGGTTAGGGTGGATTGGCCATGCTAAATTGTCCCGTAGTGCCCAGGGATGTACAGGTTAGGGTGGATTGGCCATGCTAAATTGTCCCGTAGTGCCCAGGGATGTGCAGGTTAGGATGGATTGGCCATGCTAAATTGTCCCATAGTGCCCAGGGATGTGCAAGTTAGGGTGGATTGGCCATGCTAAATTGTCCCATAGTGCCCAGGGATGTGCAGGTCAGGGTGGATTGGCCATGCTAAATTGTCCTGTAGTGCCCAGGGATGTGCAAGTTAGGGTGGATTGGCCATGCTAAATTGTCCCGTAGTGCCCAGGGATGTGCAGGTTAGGGTGGATTGGCCATGCTAAATTATCCCGTAGTGCCCAGGGATGTGCAGGTTAGGATGGATTGGCCATGCTAAATTGTCCCATAGTGCCCAGGGATGTGCAGGTTAGGGTGGATTGACCATGCTAAATTGTCCCGTAGTGTCCAGGGATGTGCAGGTTAGGGTGGATTGGCCATGCTAAATTGTCCCATAGTGCCCAGGGATGTGCAGGTCAGGGTGGATTGGCCATGCTAAATTGTCCTGTAGTGCCCAGGGATGTGCAAGTTAGGGTGGATTGGCCATGCTAAATTGTCCCATAGTGCCCAGGGATGTGCAAGTTAGGGTGGATTGGCCATGCTACATTGTCCTGTAGTGCCCAGGGATGTGCAAGTTAGGGTGGATTGGCCATGCTACATTGTCCCATAGTGCCCAGAGATGTGCAGGTTAGGGTGGATTGGCCATGCTAAATTGTCCCATAGTGCCCAGAGATGTGCAGGTTAGGGTGGATTGGCCATGCTACATTGTCCCATAGTGCCCAGAGATGTGCAGGTTAGGGTGGATTGGCCATGCTAAATTGTCCCATAGTGCCCAGGGATGTGCAGGTTAGGGTGGATTGGCCATGCTAAATTGTCCCGTAGTGCCCAGGGATGTGCAGGTTAGGGTGGATTGGCATGTGCAGGGACTGGTTGGGATGCTCTGTGGAGGGTTGCTGTGGACTCAATGGGCCGAATGGCCTCCTTTCATTCTGTCAGGAATCTGTGACCCTTCCTGGGGTCCATACGTTGGTGTGAACAGATTCTCCGAGTGGGGAAGGGGGAGGAGGTGGAATGGGTAGATGATGGCGGGTGATGTTGACGTGGGGAGAACACGGTGAAACCGGTCGCAGCCGGAACTCCGGACCGGTCTCGTCCCAGTCCCAGCCGGCCGTGGGAAACTGGCTCAATCCGACACAGGGAACCAGCCAGACCGGTTTGGTCAGGTCTCTGCGAGCGGGCAGGTCAGGCCGTGACAAGATCAATCCTGCTCACTGACTCTCTGGAACGGGCCGGAATGTTCTGGAGGCAGCATGGGGGTTGGGGGGTGGTGGCTGAGGGTGGGAGAGGCACGTGAGACAGCATCAGGTTTCAGAGGTGACATTGAGAAACAAGAGGTGAGGGAGCTTTACTCTGTCTCTAACCCCATGCTGTCCCTGTCCCTGGGATGTGGGGGACAGTGTAGAGGGAGCTTTACTCTGTATCTAACCCTGTGCTGTCCCTGGGATAGGGGAGACAGTGTAGAGGAAGCTTTACTCTGTATCTAACCCCATGCTGTCCCTGTCCCTGGGATGTGGGGGACAGTGTAGAGGGAGCTTTACTCTGTATCTAACCCTGTGCTGTCCCTGGGATAGGGGAGACAGTGTAGAGGAAGCTTTACTCTGTATCTAACCCCATGCTGTCCCTGTCCCTGGGATGTGGGGGACAGTGTAGAGGGAGCTTTACTCTGTATCTAACCCTGCGCTGTCCCTGGGATAGGGGAGACAGTGTAGAGGGAGCTTTACTCTGTATCTAACCCCATGCTGTCCCTGTCCCTGGGATGTGGGGGACAGTGTAAAGGGAGCTTTACTCTGTATCTAACCCCGTGCTGTCCCTGTCCCTGGGATGGGGTGGACAGTGTAGAGGGAGCTTTACTCTGTATCTAACCCTATGCTGTCCCTGTCCCTGGGATGAGGGGGACAGTGTAGAGGGAGCTTTACTCTGTCCCTAACCCTGTGCTGTCCCTGGGATGGGGGAGACAGTGTAGAGGGAGCTTTACTCTGTATCTAACCCTGTGCTGTCCCTGTCCCTGGGATGTGGGGGACAGTGTAGAGGGAGCTTTACTCTGTATCTAACCCCGTGCTGTCCTTGTCCCTGGGATGGGGGGGGACAGTGTAGAGGGAGCTTTACTCTGTATCTAACCCCGTGCTGTCCTTGTCCCTGGGATGGGGGGGGACAGTGTAGAGGAAGCTTTACTCTGTATCTAACCCTGTGCTGTCCCTGGGATGGGGGGACAGTGTAGAGGAAGCTTTACTCTGTGTCTAACCCCGTGCTGTCCCTGTGTCTGGGATTGGCGGGGGACAGTGTAGAGGGAGCTTTACTGTGTGTCGAACCTGAGAGAATGGGCGAGATTCTGAATTGTTCTTTTGTATCAGCGTTCACGGAGGAGGGGAACATGATCAATGTTGAGATTGAAGCTAGAAGTTGGATTAATCTGGATCACGCTGGCGTAAGTAGGGAAGATGTGTTGGGAAGGCTAGAGGTTATTAATGTGGACAAATCCCCAGGACCAGATGGGAGGTTGCTGAGGGAGGCGAGAGAGGAAATAGCTGGGGCCCTGACAGATATCTTTGTTCCATCCTTAAACTCAGGTGAGGTGCCGGAGCACTGCTGATGGTGTCCCCCTGTACAAGAAGGGTAGTAGGGATATTCCAGGTAACTACAGGCCGGTGAGCCTGACGTTGGTGGTGGGGAAGTTGCTGGAGAAGGTACTGAGGGATAAAATCCATTTATATTTGGAAAAGAATGGGCTTATCAGTGATAGGCAACGTGGTTTTGTGCAGGGGAGATCGTGCCTTACCAACTTAATAGGATTCTTTGAGGAAGTGACCGAGTTGATAGATGACGGAAGGGCTGTTGATGTCATATACATGGACTTTAGGAAGGTGTTTGATAAGGTTCCCCATGGTAGACTAATGGAGAAAGTGAAGGTGTGCAGGGTGTTCTAGTGAGGTGGGTAAAGAACTGGTTGAGCAACAGGAGACAGAGAGTAGTAGATGAAGGGAGTTTCTTGAAATGGGGAAAGGTGACCAGTGGTGTTCCCCAGGGGTCAGTGCTGGGGCCACTGCTGTTTGTAATATACATAAATGATCTGGAAGGGAGCACTGTTGATATGACCAGCAAGTTTGCAGATGACCTGAAGACTGGTGGAGTAGCAGAAAGCAGAAGGGACTGTCAGAGAATACAGGGGGATATAGATAGACTGGAGAGTTGGGCAGAGAAGCGGCAGATGGAGTTCAATCCAGACAAATGTGAGGTGAGGCATTTCGGCAAGTCTAATTCTAGAGCGAATTATATAATGAACGGAAGAGCCTGGGGAAAAGTTGATGGGCAGAGAGAGAGATCTGGGAGTGCAGGTCCATTGTGCCCTGAAGGTTGCTGCACGGGTGGGTAGAGTGGTCAAGAGGGCATAAGACCATAAGACATAGGAGTGGAAGTAAGGCCATTCGGCCCATCGAGTCCACTCCACCATTCAATCATGGCTGATGGGCATTTCAACTCCACTTACCCCCATTCTCCCCGTAGCCCTTAATTCCTCGTGACATCAAGAATCTATCAATCTCTGCCTTGAAGACATTTAGCGTCCCGGCCTCCACTGCACTCTGCGGCAATGAATTCCACAGGCCCACCCCTCTCTGGCTGAAGAAATGTCTCCGCATTTCTGTTCTGAATTGACCCCCTCTAATGTTAAGGCTGTGTCCACGGGTCCTAGTCTCCTCGCCTAACGGAAAAAATTTCCTAGCATCCACCCTTTCCAAGCCATGTATTATCTTGTAAGTTTCTATTAGATCTCCCCTCAATCTTCTAAACTCTAACGAATACAATCCCAGGATCCTCAGCCGTTCCTCATATGTTAGACCTCCCATTCTAGGGATCATCCGTGTGAATCTCCGCTGGACACGTTCCAGCGCCAGTATGTCCTTCCTGAGGTCTGGGGACCAAAACTGGACACAGTACTCCAAATGGGGCCTAACCAGAGCTTAATAAAGTCTCAGTAGCACAACGGTGCTTTTATATTCCAACCCTCTTGAGATAAATGACAATAATAAATGATAATGACATACAAATGGTATGGTTGTCTTCATCAGATGAGTATAAGAGCTGGCAGGTCATGTTAAAATTGTACAAATCATTGGTTCGGCTGCATTTAGAATACTGTGTATATTTCTGGTCGCCACATTATCAAAAGGATGTGGACGCTTTGGAAGGTGTTAGCTATGAAGAGAGGTTGAGTAGGTTAGGTTTATTTTCATTAGATAAAAGGAGATTGAGGAGGGACCTGACTGAGGTCTACAAAATCATGAAGGATATAGACAGGGTGGACAGAGATAAGCTTCTTCCCAGGGTGAGGGATTCAATAACGAGAGGTCACGCTTTCAAGGTGAGAGGTGGGAAGTTTAAGGGGGGGGATACACGCGGCAAGTAGCTCACACAGAGGGTGGTGGGCGTCTGGAACGCGTTGCCAGCAGAGCTGGGAGAGGCAGGCACAGTAGATTCAATTAAGCTGCGTCTGGACAGATGTATGGGTAGGTGGGGAGCAGAGGGATACAGGTGCTGAGGAATTGACCGACAGGTTCTAGAGCGCGGATTTGGATAGGCTCAGGCTTGGAGGGGCCGAAGGGCCTGTTCCTGGGCTGTACATTCCCTTTGTTCTTTGTATCTAGAACTGTGCTGTCCCTGTCCTTGGGATGGGGGACAAGTGTAGAGGGAGCTTTACTCTGTATCTAACCCCTGTGCCATCCCTGTCCCTGAGATGGGGTGACAGTGTAGAGGGAGCTTTACTCTGTATCTAACCCCGTGCTGTCCCTGTCCCTGGGATGGGGGTGACAGTGTAGAGGAAGCTTTACTCTGTATCTAACCCCTGTGTAGTCCCTGTCCCTGGGATGGGGGGGACAGTGTAGAGGGAGCTTTACTCTATATCTAACCCCTGTGTAGTCCCTGTCCCTGGGATGGGGGGGACAGTGTAGAGGGAGCTTTACTCTGTATCAAACCCCGTGCTGTCCCTGGGATGGGGGGGGACAGTGTAGAGGGAGCTTTACTCTGTATCTAACCCCGTGCTGTCCCTGTCCCTGGGATGGGGGGGACAGTGTAGAGGAAGCTTTATCTGTATCTAACCCTGTGCTGTTCCCTCTCCCTGGGATTGGGGGGACAGTGTAGAGGGAGCTTTACTCTGTATCTAACCCCGTGCTGTCCCTGTCCCTGGGATGGGTGGGGACAGTGTAGAGGGAGTTTTACTCTGTATCTAACCCCGTGCTGTCCCTGTCCCTGGGATGGGTGGGGACAGTGTAGAGGGAGTTTTACTCTGTATCTAACCCCGTGTTGTTCCCAATCCGAAGGGGTTAATATCCGAACGCTGCACCGGTGATGTGGGTACGAGCTGATGGAAACATTCACTGCTCGACACGTGAATGGGGGTATTGTTGATGTTTGACAGAGAGAGGGAGAGAGAGAGAGACAGAGGGAGGGAGAAAGGGCAAACCTCTCCGTCTCTCTCTTTCCGTGTCGGCGTCTGGAACGGGAGCTCAAGGTAGCCGGAGTGGGTGGGACTGCAGTGGCCCCGTTGCGAAGGGTTACATGGTCAGTCACCTTTCCTCGGACCTTCATGCCAGTTCGGTCAGTCTTGGGGTTGGGGAGCACCCATGGTGTGGACAGTGCTGCCCGCTGCTTTGGGCAGGATCGTGACTCCGGGCTCACGGAGTCAGGGGTGGGGGGTGGGATGGGAGTCCACAAGACTGGCCCTCTCCCCACCTCCCACTCCCCCTCCCCACAGTGGTTCATCCGCCAATGGCGAACTTCCCACAATGCCACAGTGAAACCAGCTGGACCCTGTTCATTCAGATGTGAGCCGGAGGGGGGCAATTAGGTGGCGCAGGGTTTTAACGTCACAAACACACTGCCCCCATCTCCGCCTCCCTTTGGCTTTTCTCCACGCGGCCCAACAAGTCCACACCACCCCTCGGAAAAGTAATCCACCCAGATCCATTCCCCTACTCTATTATCCTATATTTCCCCATGGCCACTCCACCCTAACCTGCACATCCCTGGGCACTACGGGACAATTTAGCATGGCCAATCCACCCTAACCTGCACATCCCTGGGCACTATGGGACAATTTAGCATGGCCAACCCACCCTAACCTGCACATCCCTGGGCACTACGGGACAATTTAGCATGGCCAATCCACCCTAACCTGCACATCCCTGGGCACTACGGGACAATTTAGCATGGCCAATCCACCCTAACCTGCACATCCCTGGGCACTACGGGACAATTTAGCATGGCCAATCCACCCTAACCTGCACATCCCTGAGCACTACAGGACAATTTAGCATGGCCAATCCACCCTAACCTGCACATCCCTGAGCACTACGGGACAATTTAGCATGGCCAATCCACCCTAACCTGCACATCCCTGAGCACTACGGGACAATTTAGCATGGCCAATCCACCCTAACCTGCACATCCCTGGGCACTATGGGACAATTTAGCATGGCCAATCCACCCTAACCTGCACATCCCTGGGCACTATGGGACAATTTAGCATGGCCAATCCACCCTAACCTGCACATCCCTGGGCACTATGGGACAATTTAGCATGGCCAATCCACCCTAACCTGCACATCCCTGGGCACTATGGGACAATTTAGCATGGCCAATCCACCCTCACCTGCACATCCCTGGGCACTATGGGACAATTTAGCATGGCCAATCCACCCTAACCTGCACATCCCTGGGCACTATGGGACAATTTAGCATGACCAATCCACCCTAACCTGCACATCCCTGGGCACTACGGGACAATTTAGCATGGCCAACCCTCCCTAACCTGCACATCCCTGGACACTATGGGACAATTTAGCATGGCCAACCCACCCTAACCTGCACATCCCTGAGCACTATGGGACAATTTAGCATGGCCAATCCACCCTAACCTGCACATCCCTGGGCACTATGGGACAATTTAGCATGGCCAACCCACCCTAACTTGCACATCCCTGGACACTATGGGACAATGTAGCATGGCCAATCCACCCTAACCTGCACATCCCTGGGCACTACGGGACAATTTAGCATGGCCAATCCACCCTAACCTGCACATCCCTGAGCACTATGGGACAATTTAGCATGGCCAATCCACCCTAACCTGCACATCCCTGGACACTATGGGACAATTTAGCATGGCCAATCCACCCTAACCTGCACATCCCTGGGCACTATGGGACAATTTAGCATGGCCAATCCACCCTCACCTGCACATCCCTGGGCACTATGGGACAATTTAGCATGGCCAATCCACCCTAACCTGCACATCCCTGGGCACTATGGGACAATTTAGCATGACCAATCCACCCTAACCTGCACATCCCTGGGCACTACGGGACAATTTAGCATGGCCAATCCACCCTAACCTGCACATCCCTGGACACTACGGGACAATTTAGCATGGCCAACCCACCCTAACCTGCACATCCCTGAGCACTATGGGACAATTTAGCATGGCCAATCCACCCTAACCTGCACATCCCTGGGCACTATGGGACAATTTAGCATGGCCAACCCACCCTAACTTGCACATCCCTGGACACTATGGGACAATTTGGCATGGCCAATCCACCCTAACCTGCACATCCCTGGGCACTATGGGACAATTTAGCATGGCCAACCCACCCTAACCTGCACATCCCTGGGGCACTACGGGACAATTTAGCATGGCCAATCCACCCTAACCTGCACATCCCTGGGCACTACGCGACAATTTAGCATGGCCAACCCACCCTAACCTGCACATGCCTGGGCACTACGGGACAATTTAGCATGGCCAATCCACCTTAACCTGCACATCCCTGGGCACTACGGGACAATTTAGCATGGCCAATCCACCCTAACCTGTACACTGTTGGACTGTGGCAGGAAACCAGAGCACCCGGAGGAAACCCACGCAGACCCGGGGGTGGGGAAAGAATGTGCATACTCCACATAGTCACCCTGAGGGGAGATCGCCCCTGGGCCCCTGCCGCCGTGAGGTAGTGGCACTAACCACTGAGCCCCAGGGCGCCTCATTAATTCATCCCAATGTCCGTGAAGAAAGGGTGTGCCGTTGGAATCCATCCTTCGGACGTCACGCTGCTCCCCATTCCTGTATCGAAAGGCTCCAAGGATTCTACATAGTGACCTCTTTTCCAGCTCTCCTCGTCCTCCCTCCACTTCCCACAATCTTCCAACTGTTGGGAGGAGACTCCCACAATGCACTTCCAACCATTCTCTCTCGCTTTCGATCTCGTCTGCACACTTCCAAATCAACCGGATCTCCCCAGCCCGTTTCCTGATCCCATTCCTTCAGCACCACCTGCCCAGCAAGATCAGTGCCCCCCTTCGATATCTCCGCCCGCTCCCCGAATCCTTGGTCACTTTGCCATCCCAGCGACGGCTCCCCCCACCCAGTGCCCTGACAATGCCCTCTCCTGATGCCACTGTGACAGCCAGAGGAGTATCACCCCTTCCCTGGCATTGACAGGCTGACTCAGAATTCTTGGAAATAAGAGTCACAAGAGCTGTACAGTAGGGAAACAGACCCTTCGGCTCAACTCGCCTATGCTGACCCAGATATCTCAACCCAATCTAGTCCCATTTTCCCAGTATACAGTCCAGGGAAGTCATAGACTCATATAGATCGGAGAGCCTTCGGCCCAACTTGTCCATGCCGACCAGATAACCCAAACTAATCTCATCCCAGTTGCCAGCACCTGGCCCATCTCCCTCCAAACCCTTCCTATCCATGCCCCCATCCAGATGCCTTTTAAACATTGCAATGTCCCCAGCCTCCATCACTTCCTCTGGCAGCTCATTCCACACACGTACCACCCTCTGTGTGAAAAAGTTGTCCCTTAGGTCCCTTCCCCCCCCCCCTCACCCTAAACGTATTCCCCTCTAGTTCTGGACTCCCCCCACCCCAGGGAAAAGACTTTGCCTATTTACCCTACCCATGCCCCCTCATGATTTTATAAACCTCTATAAGGTCACCCCTCAGCCTCCGACGCTCCAGGGAAAACAGCCCCAGCCTGTTCAGCCCCTCCCTGTAGCTCAAACCCTCCAACATCCTTGTAAATCTTATCTGGACCCTTTCAAGTTTCACAATATCTTTCCGATAGGAAGGAGACCAGAATTGAACACAGTATTCCAACAGTGGCCTAACCAATGTCCTGTACAGCCACAACATGACCTCCCAACTCCTGTACTCAATACTCTGACCAATAAAGGAAAGCATACCAAACGCTGCCTTCACTATCCTATCTACCTGCGACTCCACTTTCAAGGAGCTATGAACCTGCACTCCAAGGTCTCTTTGTTCAGCAACACTCCCTGGGACCTTACCATTAAGTGTATAAGTCCTGTAGCCCCTTATATTTATCTAAATTAAACCCCATCTGTCACTCCTCACCCCATTGGCCCATCTGATCGCGGTCCTGTGGTGTACACAGAGGACCCTCTTTGCTGTCCATTTTGTCACATCCCACCCTTCCCTCTCCCTCACCACCGAGAAAGGTCGTAGCTCCCTGAATATTGTATCCCCCCTCCCCCATTTTCACCAAACCTTGGTCACTTTGCCACCCTAATGAATGCACCTCCCCACCCTGTGCCTGACGACACTCTCTCCAGATGCCATTATGACAGGACTTCCCTGGCATTGATACACAGAACAGAGGGTTGCAGAGAGAGGGGAGCGGCTACCCAATCACACTCTCCCAAGGAGCAATACTGTCTTCCTGGGACAAAGTGGCTCGTCTAGTCTCCCAGCTCGGGATGCTATCCCCGCCAACTTAGAGGGTGTTTGATATGCCAAGGCTTAGCCAGTGCTGCTGGGAATCGCATTGGCATCCAGTTGCTCCCACCTACTGCAGCCGCAATACATCACCCATCGCGAATTCCATTCAAACAGAGGGGTTTGCGTTTGCGCTGACCACTGGGTGAGAGATAACTCACAGATTAAGCGGGTTAACTGGTTAAGTCGTAAACTTAAACTGGAATACCGGCTTCTGGAATGGGAGCGAAATTCCGTTGCGGTTGGGGGAGCGCATAAATATCCATCACCGGCGAGGGATCAGAGACGCACCGGGATGGTCACTCGCGCTCACTGTGTTTAGCCAAAGAGTCTCTGCATTTATGTAGTGCCTTCCCGGTCATTTCTGGAGGTCCCAAATCACCTCATGAGCCAATGAGGTGCTTTCCCCATCCTTTCCCTGCCCCCTCCACCATCGCCCCCCCCAGCAGCACAGCAAGATCCCATCAATGGGACTGATATGGATGCCAATGGCTGCTGGGACGAGGGTAGGTGGGACTGAGTGGTCAGGGACTACAAAAGCACCACCACAGACAAGAGAGGGGGCCCAGTTGTGAAAGCTGTTTTTATTGGGGAGATTGGTACACAGTGTCAAAGGTCACAGATTCCCCCCCCAGGCGGCTTCCTGGCAGGGTCAGAGGTCAGCCTGAGGGCATATCACCCACAATAATTCATCCATCACCACCCAAAATTAATCAAATCTGTGTGCACAGAGAGAGACAGACAGGGAGACAGACAGGGAGACACAGAGACAGACAGAGAGACAGAGACACAGACAGACACAGAGACAGAGACACAGACAGACAGAGAGAGAGAGAGAGAGAGAGAGAGACAGATGAAGACGGTGACCCCAGTACAATTTTGCCCCCTCTCGTTCTCTCTCTTTCTCTCTCTCTCTCTAGAGAGAATTATGAAACATTGGAATAAAATGCACACTCTACACATCTTACCAAAATCTCCAACCCCCCCCCGCTGACAACATGGAGATGATTTCATTAGCAAATTGCCAACAGGATATTCCCATTATTCAAGAGTCAGTTTTACAAAATAAATTAGCATCTTCAAAGGTGAAATCATACAATTATCCCAAAACATAGCTTATTCCACTCAGCAAAGGTTACAGAAATCAATCGACAAAATATCTCCATCTCATTGGAACAGTACAGTACTGTCTTCAACCTGGTAAGGCGAGAGATTGGACAGGGACAGCACAGCGTAAAGCTCCCTCTACACTGTCGCCCTCCCCCCCCCCTCACCAATCTCAGGGACAGGGACAGCACGGGGTTAGATACAGAGTAAAGCTCCCTTTATACTGTTCCCCCATCAAACCCTCCCAGGACAGGGACAGGGAAGGAGGGAGGGCGAGTGTGGTTGGGAAAAGGAGAGAGAGATAGCTTTGTGGGGAGAGAGGGAAGAGGGTGTTGGTCTGGTCTGTACCAAAGGCCACACACTTCACCACCCAGCCCCCTGCTGTCTCGCCCCCAAAAATGGGGGAAAATCCCCCCCACGCAAATCATGCCGTTAAGGTTCCAAATGCCCCCTATTCTCTTCTCTCCCCTCGCCCGAAGATGGTCGCCATTTCTTCTCCCATTCTCGGCGGCCATCTTGGTGGCCATGCTTCGCTGACCTACGACCTCCTTGGTTCCCGTGGTGGCTCTTCTGCTTGGCTTTCTTACTGCGTCTGCAATAGAGAGATGTCAGAGGTTAGCTCAGAGAGTCGAACGCCCATCCCCTCAAAACAATCTTTCCAAGGGATTTCCCCTCAGGGTTGCTGAGGGGGGGCTTGGTGTCACTTGTAGGCCCAGCCCGGGTAAGGACGGCAAATTTCCTTCCCACCCCACCTCCGATGGGGTTTTATTTATGCCCTTGACCGGTTACGCGATTACTGTAGAAAAAGTATTTCAGACAGACTGAGAAGTCAATTAAAAACACAGCAATTGATCGTTTCAATAAGTGGACACAGGGTTACAAAACAAAATGGCCGCTCCCAAAATGCCACTTGGCGAGCAAACTAACTGAACCTTTCCCTCCCACTCCCGTGGGATCTCCCTTGAACCTCAACCTGCCCATCGACCACCTCGGTCTGGGGTTGGGGAGACGGATAGGGGCAGTGTGGAGAAGGGGTTCGCTGGATTTGTCCAGGCCAGTCTAATCCACCCCGCCCACCTCACTCCCCCTCAGAAGTCACTCACTCACCTGGGAGTGTGGAGAAAACAGAGGGAGCTTTACTCTGTATCCAACCCTGTGCTGTCCCTGTCCCTGGGATGGGGGGAGGGGGGGAGACAGTGTAGAGGGAGCTTTACTCTGTATCGTACCCCGTGTTGTCCCTGAGATGGGGGGGGGAAAACAGTGAAGAGGGAGCTTTACTCTAACTAGCCCCGTGCTGTCCCTGTCCCTGGGATGGGGCGACAATGTAGAGGGAGCCTTACTCTGTATCTAACCCCGTGCTGTCCCTGGGATGGGGAGGACAGTGAAGAGGGAGCTTTACTCTGTATCTAACCCCGTGCTGTCCCTGTCCCTGGTATGGGGTAGGACAGTGTAGAGGGAGCTTTACTCTGTATCTAACCCCGTGCTGACCCTTTCCTGAGAGTGTTTAATGGGGGAGGGGATGTAGGAGACGGTGGGCAGGAGTCACATATACAGAAAGTAGCACCTACTTGTGTTGGAGGGTGGCCTCTCCCAGCAGGCCCCTGTAGACATGATCTTCGAAGTCCCCCACGGCGTCGTCATCCCCGAAGACGCGCTCGGCGATTTCCTCCACGTAATCCTCCAGCCGGTCGACGAAGGTGGTGAACCGCAGCTGGTCGTGGATGAAGAGGCCGTCCCTGAAAAACGGAGTCACCACATCCTGCAGCTCTGAGGCCCAGACCTCTCCCAGCCTCCACCTCTCCACGTACTCCCGGAGGAGCTCCCGGAAACCGTCTGCTTCGACGGGTCCCAGCTCCACCCCGAACCCCTCGGCCCAGTCCTTGTGGGCGCAGCCGACCAGGTCGAAGCAGTCCGCCCGGCGCTTCTGGGCCTGCGTCCGCCAAAAGCCTTTGCGCAGACGGTCACGGTCTTCCACTCCGTCTGATTTCGGTCTCCTGTGCTTGTCGGGCCTCCCCTCCTTCCCGGGCCGTTGACGATAGCTGTCCCTGCTCTCGGGCTGCTCCTCCTCTCTCCGGCCCTGGTGCCCACGCAGCCCTTGTGTATCGTTGGCCTGTGGACCACTCACTCGGGCCTTCTCCTCATCTTTGCTCACAGTCTGTGGCCTACTCATCATGGAGCCTCGGGCCTGCTCTTCATCCTGTGGCCTACTCATCATGGAGCCTCGGGCCTTCTCGTCATCCTGCGGCCTGCTCATCGTGGAGCCTCGGGCCTGCTCTTCATCCTGTGGCCTACTCAGCGTGGAGCCTCGGGCCTGCTCTTCATCCTGCGGCCTACTCATCATGGAGCCTTGGGCCTGCTCTTCATCCTGCGGCCTACTCATCATGGAGCCTCGGGCCTTCTCGTCATCCTGCGGCCTACTCATCATGGAGCCTTGGGCCTGCTCTTCATCCTGCGGCCTACTCATCGTGGAGCCTTGGGCCTCTTCCCCGCCCTTGGCCTCCGGGTTGCTCTCCTCAGGAGAGAAGGGAGTGGCGTCCTGCCAGGAGCTGGCCCCGTACACCTTCTCCCAGACCTCGGAGCGCTGCAGCTCGAAGGCCAGCTTCTGCTCCAGCTCCCTGAGCGCGGCCAGCACCTCCACGCTGGTGACGGCCTGGCCAAGGCCGCTGACCCTCTCGATGAGGCCTTCCAGGGCCTGCCGCATGGAGGCCGCCAGCCCGCGCTGCTTGTCCAACTCCCGGCGCAGCATCAGGACCTCGGCCACAAGCATCTCCTGGCCCCTGCTGGCGGCGGAGCCCCTCCGGCCTAGCTCGCCTGACAAGTCCTCCAGGATCTCCTCCTCCAGGGAGAGGTACTGAGCCAGCTGCTGGAGCAAGCGGGTCAGGTTCTGCTGAGAGTCGGGAGGCAGAGCCCGTGATCCGGCCTCCAGCGATTCCTCTAATTCCTGCTTCTGCCCCTGAGGGGTCAGGGAGGACAACAGAGACAGACAATTCAGTTCCGGCTGATTGAACCCAAAAGGCCGGAGGGCAATCAGCCCATCTACTCTGTGCTGGTGTTCCCCTATGCTAGCCCTCTCTCCCAACCAGCCCCAGCCCTTACACTAAAGTTTTTAACCTTTTCATTTCCTCATTTCAACCCACAGAGGAGTATAATATTAACTTAAGGGTGGCTCAGTGGTCAGCGCCACTGCCTCACGGTGCCAGGGACCTGGGTTCGATTCCCTCCCCCACCCTTGGGTGACTGTCTGGGTGGAGTTTGCACATTCTTCCTGTGCCTGCATGGGTCACCGCCAAAGATGTGCAGGTTAGGGTGGGTTGGCCATGCTAAATTGTCCCGTAGTGCCCAGGGATGTACAGGTTAGGGTGGATTGGCCGTGCTAAATTGTCCCATAGTGCCCCAGGGATGTGCAGGTTAGGGTGGATTGGCCATGCTAAATTGTCCCATAGTGTCCAGGGATGTGCAGGTTAGGGTGGATTGGCCATGCTAAATTGTCCCATAGTGCCCAGGGATGTGCAGGTTAGGGTGGATTGGCCGTGCTAAATTGTCCCATAGTGTCCAGGGATGTACAGGTTAGGGTGGATTGGCCGTGCTAAATTGTCCCATAGTGCCCCAGGGATGTGCAGGTTAGGGTGGATTGGCCATGCTAAATTGTCCCATAGTGTCCAGGGATGTACAGGTTAGGGTGGATTGGCCGTGCTAAATTGTCCCATAGTGCCCCAGGGATGTGCAGGTTAGGGTGGATTGGCCATGCTAAATTGTCCCATAGTGTCCAGGGATGTGCAGGTTAGGGTGTATTGGCCATGCTAAATTGTCCCATAGTGTCCAGGGATGTGCAGGTTTGGGTGGATTGGCCGTGCTAAATTGTCCCATAATGCCCCAGGGATGTACAGGTTAGGGTGGATTGGCCATGCTAAATTGTCCCATAATGCCCCAGGGATGTACAGGTTAGGGTGGATTGGCCATGCTAAATTGTCCCATAATGCCCCAGGGATGTACAGGTTAGGGTGGATTGGTCATGCTAAATTGTCCCATAATGCCCCAGGGATGTGCAGGTTAGGGTGGGTTGGCCATGCTAAATTGTCCCGCAGTGTCAGGTGCATTAGTCAGGGGCAAATATAGGGAAGTGGGTCTGGGTGGGTCGGTGCGGACATGTTGGGCCGAATGGCCTGTTTCCACACTGTAGGGATTCTAATCTAATCTTAATGTCTTGGTTTTTCTGCCTGGGTTAGCAATAACCCTCATATTTCCCAGTTCCCTCTATTCAGAATGGGATTGTGTATGCCCACACTGTACATCTTTCACCGTACTCCTGTACTTGAGTAGAGTCATACAGCAAGGAAACAGACCCTTCGGTCCATCTCGTCCATCATCCCCAAGCTAAACTTGTCCCACACCTGCCCCACTCCCAGAACACATCCCTCCAAAACTTTCTATTGACGTACTTATACAGCACAGAAACAGACCCTTCGGTCCATGCTGATGTGATATCCCAACCTAACCCAGTCCCATTTGCCAGCACCCGGCCCATCTCCCTCCAAACCCTTCCTACTCATATACCCATCCAGATGCCTTTTAAATGGTGTCATTGTACTAGCCCCCACGACTCGTTTCAGTCCCTACACCCCCTCCCTATCTCTGTCACCCCCTCCAGCCCCCACACCCCCTCCCTGTCTGTCACCCCCTCCAGCCCCTACACCCCCTCCCTATCTCTGTCACCCCCTCCAGCCCCTACACCCCCTCCCTATCTCTGTCACCCCCTCCAGTCCCCACACCCCCTCCCTGTCTGTCACCCCCTCCAGCCCCTACACCCCCTCCCTATCTCTGTCACCCCCTCCAGCCCCTACACCCCCTCCCTATCTCTGTCACCCCCTCCAGTCCCCTACACTAGAGAGATAGGGAGGGGGTGTAGGGGGCTGGAGGGGGTGACAGGGATAGGGAGTGTTTTGGGGGGGGTGGGGAACTTGAAACTGCTCACCTGTAGCTCCGTGTGGATGAGGTGGATCTGTTGTTTCTGATTGGCCAGTTTCTCCAGCAGCTCACTGATGGGGATCCAGGAGATGGGTTTGGGATCCGGTGATCCAGTCTAGAGAAGGAGCCCAGCAGATCCAGCAGGAGTGAGACACAGAGGACAGCACCGTGCTACAACAACAACCTCAATCTGGATAGCACCTCGGCCGAGAGAGAGAGACAGAGGGAGCTCTGTCACTAACTGCCCCCTGGGTGGGGTTGGGGGTCCCACAGCACACAGAGAGACAGGGGGCCTGCTCCCCATTCTCCACCCTCTCCCCCCAGGGGGGAGACTGACCCTTTCCTTCGAGGCACAACCTCACACAGCGCAGGCCGAGGGCAGTGAGCAGGAGGGTGGGGCACCTGCGTGTGTCTGTCACCCCAGCCCCAGCCCCCGTGCGGGATCTCTCCCCCTGCAGCTCCCTCTGTGTCTCTCTCTCTGTGTGCGTATGTGTGTGTGTGTATGCGCCAGTGAGAGTGTGCCAGTGTGTGTGTGTGCCAGTGAGTGTGCACGCGTGTCTGGGGGATGGGATTGGGTCAGTGTCTGACACTTCTGTACTCCCCCCTCCCCCTCCTTCTCACCTGGGGGTTGTGAGGGTCCTCCAAGTGACTGTGCAGCTCTCCACTGGCATTGCTCGAATCCAGGGGGTCCCCTTCGCTTTCCTCAATGTCAGGGTCTGTGGGAGGAGAGACCGAGGGTCAGGGATCAATGGGGCCCGCACTGTGGCTTTCCCTCACACCAGCTCAGAGAGCGTGCACACACACACACCCACCCCACTGGCACACCCTCCCAGCAGCACCCACCCACAGAGCAACTCCAACACCACACCACACAGCAGCCTGACAGTGACCCAGGCATTTCATAACACAGCTAGCACCACCATGTGCTGACCCTCCCACAGCGCCCGCTCCCTCAGCGCTGACCCTCCCACAGCGCCCGCTTCCTCAGCGCTGACCCTCCCACAGCGCCCGCTCCCTCAGCGCTGACCCTCCCACAGCGCCCGCTCCCTCAGCGCTGACCCTCCCACAGCGCCCGCTCCCTCAGCGCTGACCCTCCCACAGCGCCCGCTCCTTTAGCACTGACCCTCCCACAGCACCCACTCCCTCAGCACTGACCCTCCCACAGCGCCCGCTCCTTTAGCACTGACCCTCCCACAGCACCCACTCCCTCAGCACTGACCCTCCCACAGTGCCCGCTCCCTCAGCGCTGACCCTCCCACAGCGCCCACTCCCTCAGCACTGACCCTCCCACACAGCCCGCTCCCTCAGCACTGACCCTCCCACAGCGCCCGCTCCTTTAGCACTGACCCTCCCACAGCCCCCACTCCCTCAGCACTGACCCTCCCACAGCGCCCACTCCCTCAACACTGACCCTCCCACACAGCCCGCTCCCTCAGCACTGACCCTCCCACAGCGCCCGCTCCTTTAGCACTGACCCTCCCACAGCACCCGCTCCCTCAGCACTGACCCTCCCACAGCACCCACTCCCTCAGCGATGACCCTGAGAGAGGGTGCGGGTGGGTGCGGTGAGAGGGTCAGTCCCTCACCCTGGGTGTGCCTGCAGCTGGGAGGGTGAGCGTGCCCACAGTGGTAGAAGCGAGACTGCGTTGGGCCATGGGTACTCACCGAGGGCGGGGTCAATCAAATGGCCTGAAAATGAAGGACAACGCGGTCAGTGCCCATCGCGCCCTCTCCCTCCCTCGGTGTGTGTGTGTGTGTGTCCCTGCTTGAATCCCCCTTCCCCCCACATCCAATGGCCAGAGTGGCCTCCTGCTGCAAACTGGGCTTCACTGACTGACCTCTAGGGGGCAGTATGCCTGAGGGGGTTGGGACGCCCCCCCCCTCCCAGGCTAAACTCACCCCCCCACCCCCTCCTTCTGACACCCCCCAGAGCCCACTACTTCGCCAGGTGAACAAGTCCCGTTCTTTCACACAACAAGAGGCCATTTGGCCCACTTCGCCATTCAATGGCCCATCTTCTCGCCCTCATCACCTCCGCCCCTCCCTCCCTCTGTCAGAGCCCTCAATACCCCGTGGAAAGGAACTCCCCAGGAGTCTCTCCCCCACCTCTCTGCGATAGGTGACCTCTTACTCAGAGGTTTGTCCCCTCTGGTCCAAACCCTCCCACACACAATGGGGGCAACACTCTCTCCATATCTCCCCCACCGTCAATGTCCTCCCACCCCCTGAGAATCTTCAATGAGGTCACCCCCCCTCATTCTCCTAAACCCCAGGCCCTAACCGACTCACCCTCTGTCAGACACTCCCCTCCATCCCAGGGGGGGGGCCCAGTGAACAGTCTCTGAGTCTATCACTTCTTGGATACGGGGCCCTGAACCTGCTCACGGTATCCCAACCGACTCATAACCTGGTATCGTTTTAGCAAAAGCCTCCCCACTTTTATAAGCCCCGTTCCCTTCGGGATAAACCCACATCCAAAGTTTTACCCGCACGTCCACCAATATCATTTATTGTACCCGTTGTTCCCGATGTGTTCTCCTCTACATTGGGGAGACTGGGCGCCTCCTAGCAGAGCGCTTTAGGGAACATCTCCGGGACACCCGCACCAATCAACCACACCGCCCCGTGGCCCATTTCAACCCTCCCTCCCACTCTGCCGAGGACATGGAGGTCCTGGGCCTCCTTCACCACCGCTCCCTCACCACCAGACGCCTGGAGGAAGAACGCCTCATCTTCCGCCTCGGAACACTCCAACCCCAGGGCATCAATGTGGACTTCAACAGTTTCCTCATTTCCCCTTCCCCCACCTCACCCCAGTTCCAAACTTCCAGCTCAGCGCTGTCCCCATGACTTGTCCGACCTGCCTAGCTCCTTTTCCACCTACCCACTGCACCCTCTCCTCCCTGACCTATCACCCTCATCCTCTCCCCCACACACCCATTGCACTCTATCCTACTCTCTCCTCACCCCCACCCTTCTCTAGTTTATCTCTCCACCCTTCAGGCTCACTGCCTTTATTCCTGATGAAGGGCTTTTGCCCGAAACGTCGATATCGCTGCTCCTCGGATGCTGCCTGACCTGCTGCGCTCTTCCAGCACCACTGATCCGGAATCTGGTTTCCAGCGTTCCATTGGCCGTCCCTAATGCCCGCTGAACCCGGGCAGCTGGCTTTTTGAGAATCACGGACAGACATCCCTCTGCTCTAGACTTTCTGCAGTCTTTCTCCATTGAAATAATATTCAACTTCTCTATTCCTCCTGCCAAACCTCTCACGTCTCCATGTTATATTCCGTCGGTCAAGTTTCGGCACCCTCGTTTGACCCGCGTGAATCTCTCTGCAGACTTTCTGTCCTCCTCACCACCTATTTCCGCGCCCTCTACGGACTCTGCGATAGTGCATTCACCTCCCTCGTTCGGGCTGTTCCAACGCGTCGATCCCTGCGGCACTCCACGAGCTGTCGTCCGAAAACCCGCCAGCCTTCCCTCCAGCCTTACTACTCCCTCTCAGGCCTCCCCGTGACTCCAGTCCCTCACTGACCTTCCGGCCGAGAGACTTTGCAGTTTCCGAACCAGTTGCACTGCGCCTCCCGCTGGCCAAAGTCATCTGGCGGGTGGACGGACTGGAGAGTGGGGTGGGGCAGGTTCCATCAGGTCAAAATGGCCGTCTCAGTGACCAGCCTGTGGGCAAGGGCCGTTGAACTGCCCGGTCTTTCCCTCCATCCACTACACCCTCTTTTTTTTTGTGCCCGTGTGTTTAGTTTTGAAAAGGACAGAGGATTTTGTCTGGCAGGATTACGCGTCTCACACACACACACACACACACACACACATACACACACACAACCCCACCCACCCCTGGAGGGGCATATTCCCAGCTTGACCACATTCCGAGATTCCGGAATCTTCTGAAAAAGACAGCGCCGACTCACAGGGCGCAAAACAGGGCGGTGCCCGTGACTGGTGGAACCCCATGGTTGGACATTGGCCTCCTCCCCCCCCCACCCTCAAACTGTGACCCTTGACCCTCACGTGACACGGGCGCTGCCGATGGAGCTGTACCCCTTGACCATACCCCCCCACCCCCAAAAGCTGGATGCTGAGTTCTCCCCTGAACTGTGACCCTTGAACCCAGGATTGGCAACGACCTACGCCCTGTGACCACAGCGGGCTGCTGTCCAATCCAGTAAACTGTGACCTTTCACTCCTGCGTCGCCAACGGAGCTATACCCAGTGACCCCCAGCTTGACACTGACCTCTCCCCTGAACTGTGACCCTTGAGAGACACTGACGCCTCACGTGGGCTGTGACCCCTTGAATTGACAACACCCAATGACAGTGACCTGCACCCTTTGACCCCACTTGGCTGTTGTCCTGGCCAATGAACTGTGACCTTGCGCTCCCGTGTGACATTGGTGCTGCCAAATGGATCCGTACACCTTGACCCCAGATAGACGCAACCTTTCAACCCAGGACTGAGGATTCCCAAAGGCAGCGACCTCTGCCCTTTGACCCCGGCTGAGCAAATTCCAAGTCTTTGGAAGCTTGATCTTTGACCCTGGGGCCTTGAGGGAAGACCCAGAACTTACCAAAAATCCCAAAACCGACCCCCACCAGCAGCAGAGCCACCAAGAGGCACTTATTCAGGGTGATGCCTCCACTGTCCTCCTCCTCTTCACCAGCTGGGGGCGGTCTCAGGCCGGATTTAACGGCCGGACTCCCCACGTGACGTCGCTTGCGTAGTTCGGGACTCTCGTCCAGGAGGACGCCGCTCCCAATCTCCTCGACGCGCCTGTCCACTGCGGGTCAGCATTCAAACCAAACAGTTTTCATTTCTATAGCGACTGGCACCACCTCACGACACCGCCCACCCCTCCCCCCACCAGCCCCACCCCAGGCAGCACGGCAGGTCTTTCCAGTGCACCCCACCCGTCACAAACGTGGCAGACACTGCGCCCAAACTGTGCACAGACAGATCCCATGAACCCCTCCCACAGCGCCCACTCCCTCAGCGCCGACCCTCCCACAGCACCCGCTCCCTCAGCACTGACCCTCCCACAGTGTCCACTCCCTCAGCGCCGACCCTCCCACAGCGCCCGCTCCCTCAGCACTGACCCTCCCACAGCGCCCACTTCCTCAGCACTGACCCTCCCACAGCACCCACTCCCTCAGCACTGTCCCTCCCACAGCACCCACTCCCTCAGCGCCGACCCTCCGACAGCGCCCGCTCCCTCAGCACTGACCCTCCCACAGTGCCCACTCCCTCAGCACTGACCCTCCCACAGCGCCCACTCCCTCAGCACTGACCCTCCCACAGCGCCCACTCCCTCAGCACTGACCATCCCACAGCACCCACCCCCTTGGCGCTGACCCTCCCACAGCACCCATTCCCTCAGCACTGACCCTCCCACAGCGCCTGCTCCCTCAGCACTGACCCTCCCACAGCGCCCACTCCCTCAGCGATAGTGGAGGGCAAATGAGAATAGGGAGCTCTAATCTTTATTAGCCCAGAGGAATTTGACAAAAGGGACTTAAATTGACTCAAGGGGCAGATGGAGATTTTTTGTTTTAAATCAGGATTGTCCCTGCACTGCTCCCCACCGCCACATGGAGGCAGCAGCACGCATCCTGAGGGCTGGCGCCATGGGGCGACACCGCCCTCATCTGGTAGATGCCAGCACTGCGACTACTGCAGGAGAAATCAATTCACAACAAGAGGCCATTCAGCCCCTCCTCCTCCAGCCTGTTACGCTGAGCAGACAGTGCCCAGGGAGATGGTGGAGGGTAGGAGCATGCCAAGTGCCCACTGGGCAGCCTGGACTCAGGGCCGTGCAAGATACCCACCTGTTTCGGGGCCAGGTACCCCATTGGGTGGAGCCGGGAGCTCACTCTCGGCTTCGGGTGCTCCCAGGATTCGGGATAGGTCATTGCCATCCGTGCTGCCAGGAACGTCATCATCAGGGCCCTTTGATTGGTCAACGGAGCCCACCTCCTCGATAACATCGTCCTAGAACAGGGAGAAAGCAGCACGGGGTTAGATACAGGGGAAGGCTCCCTCTACACCGTCCCCCAATAATCCCCCCCCTCCCCTTCCCAGGGAAGGGGCAGCACAGGGTTAGATACTGAGTAAAGCTTCCTCTACACTGTCCCACCATCCCAGACGCGGGGGGTTAGATACTGAGTAAAGCTCCCTCTACATTGTCCCACCATCCCAGACACAGGGGGTTTAGATACTGAGTAAAGCTCCCTCTACACTGTCCCACCATCCCAGACACAGGGGGATTAGATACTGAGTAAAGCTCCCTCTACACTGTCCCACCATCCCAGACACAGGGGGGTTAGATACTGAGTAAAGCTCCCTCTACATTGTCCCACCATCCCAGACACAGGGGGTTTAGATACTGAGTAAAGCTCCCTCTACACTGTCCCACCATCCCAGACACAGGGGGGTTAGATACCGAGTAAAGCTCCCTCTATCTGGTGAGTACCTGCGGGTGTTGCTCTGTGCTCAGGAGCTGCGTGACGCTAGGCCCCAGGCTCCCTGCGTTTTCCGGGACTGATATGTGCTGACGGTCTCCTGTCACTGAGAGACCCTCTGGGTCACCTGTACAGAGAGAGACAGAGAG
Organism: Hemiscyllium ocellatum; assembly: GCF_020745735.1. Classification (NCBI taxonomy): domain Eukaryota; kingdom Metazoa; phylum Chordata; class Chondrichthyes; order Orectolobiformes; family Hemiscylliidae; genus Hemiscyllium; species Hemiscyllium ocellatum. The sequence continues at coordinate 7,684,182 of NC_083450.1, forward strand.
AGAGAGAGACAGACAGAGAGAGACAGACAGAGAGAGAGACAGACAGAGAGAGACAGACAGAGAGAGACAGACAGAGAGAGAGAGAGAGACAGACAGAGACAGAGAGACAGACAGAGAGAGACAGAGAGACAGACAGAGAGAGACAGAGAGACAGACAGAGAGAGACAGACAGAGAGAGACAGAGAGACAGACAGAGAGAGACAGACAGAGAGAGACAGAGAGACAGACAGAGAGAGACAGACAGAGAGAGACAGACAGAGAGAGACAGACAGAGAGAGACAGACAGAGAGAGACAGACAGAGAGAGACAGACAGACAGAGAGAGAGTCAATGAGAGACATCAGCTGGATAACATTCTCTCCCACACAAAGAGCTGGCCAATTGGATGCAAAATTGTCTTGACGGTAGGAGACAGAGGGTGGTGGTGGAGGGTTGTTTTTCAGACTGGAGGTTCGTGACCAGCAGTGTCCCACAGAGATCGGTGCTGGGTCCCCTACTCTTTGTCATTTATAGCAATGATTTGGATGAGAATTTCGGAGGCGTGGTTTGTACGTTTGTGGATGACACCAAAAGTGGAGGCGGAGTGGGACAGTGAAGATGGTTATCTACGATTACAGAGAGATCTTGATCCATTAGATCAATGGGCTGAGGAGTGGCAGATGGAGTTTAGTTTGGAGAAATGCGAGGGTGTTGCATTTTGGGAGCATGAACCAGGGCAGGACGTATACAGTTAATGGTCGGACCCTGGGCAGTTTTGTAGAGCAGAGAGACCGAGGGGCTCAGGGACATAATTCTTTTGAAGTTTGCGTCACAGGGTGGTTAAGGAGGTGTTTATAACACGCTCGCCTTCATTGCTCAGACCTTTGAGTACAGGAGTTGGGGACGTTATGTTGGGGTTGTACAGGACATTGGTGAGGCCTCGTCTGGAGAACTGTGTCCAGTTCCGGTCGCCCTGTTACAGGAAGGAGATTATTAAACTGGAGAGGGGGCCAGAAGAGATTTACCCGGATGTGGCTGGGAATGGGCGGGGTTTGAGCTACAGGGAGAGGCTGAACAGGCTGGGGCTGTTTTCCCTGGAGCGTCGGAGGCTGAGGGGTGACCTTATAGAGGTTTATAAAATCATGAGGGGCATAGATAGGGTAAATAGACAAAGTCTTTTCCCTGGGGTGGGGGGAGTCCAGAACTAGAGGGGCATAGGGTTAGGGTGAGAGGGGAAAGGGACCTGAGGGGCAACTTTTTCACACAGAGGGTGGTGCGTGTGTGGAATGAGCTGCCAGAGGAAGTGGTGGAGGCTGGTACAATGACAGCATCTGGATGGGGACATGAATAGGAAGGGTTTGGAGGTGAGGGGGTGGAATTTGGAGCAGGGGAGGTGGGACTGGTTTAGTTTGAGGCGATGGATGGGTTGGGCCCAAGGATCTGCCTCTGGGCTGTGCGAGACTGTGACTCAGAGGACGGCAGTGGGGCGCAGGTAGGGGGTGGGCGCTAGGTGTGGGCAGCAGTGTTCAGTCGTATACAGGTGGGCATACAGTGGGGCCGCCCCACTGACATGGCTTACCCAGTCGAATAGCCAGGCAGAGGGAGGGAGGTGGCAGAGTCCACCGCTGGGACGGGAGGGGAGTGAGGGCTCATAAACCCCTCAAAACGATTCAGCTAGCGACCCCATCACACCCCCAACTCTACCATCCCCCCACCCACCCCATGGGAGTGGGCACCTACCAGAAGGTTCCACAGTTTTGGGGCAGGAGGCGATGCCATCCGGATGTGTACCCCCGACAGACTCCTGTAGAGAGAGCGCTGTGGTCAGAGAGAGTCGCACATGTATCGCCCCAACACTCCCTCCCTCCCCCCATAGCCCCTCCCCCAATCCCCCCACCCTCCATCTCTCATGGGCTCCTCCATCGTCACAAATGGCTCAGGGGGTCATCAATTCTCACCCGAGATAGCAATGCTTTACCCTCCGACAGCGCCCACTCCCTCAGCACTGACCCCCCCACAGCACCCACTCCCTCAGCACTGACCCCCCCACAGCACCCACTCCCTCAGCGCTGACCCTCCCACAGCGCCCGCTCCCTCAGCACTGACCCTCCCACAGCGCCCGCTCCCTCAGCGCCCACTCCCTCAGCACTGACCCCCCCACAGCACCCACTCCCTCAGCACTGACCCTCCCACAGCGCCCACTCCCTCAGCACTGACCCTCCCACAGCGCCCGCTCCCTCAGCACTGACCCTCCCACAGCGCCCGCTCCCTCAGCACTGACCCTCCCACAGCGCCCGCTCCCTCAGCACTGACCCTCCCACAGCGCCCGCTCCCTCAGCACTGACCCTCCCACAGCGCCCGCTCCCTCAGCACTGACCCTCCCACAGCGCCCGCTCCCTCAGCACTGACCCTCCGGCAGCACCCACTCCCTCAGCACTGACCCTCCGGCAGCACCCACTCCCTCAGCACTGACCCTCCCACAGCGCCCACTCCCTCAGCACTGACCCTCCGACAGCGCCCACTCCCTCAGCACTGACCCTCCGACAGCACCCGCTCCCTCAGCACTGACCCTCCAACAGCGCCCACTCCCTCAGCACTGACCCTCCCACAGCGCCCATTACCTCAGCACTGACCCTCCCACAGCACCCACTCCCTCAGCACTGACCCTCCCACAGCGCTCACTCCCTCAGCACTGACCCTCCCACAGCGCCCGCTCCCTGCGGATGGTTCTGTGCCACAAACCGGGGGCCTGGGGGTTTCTTACCGACAGTGACGGGGTGTGGGTGGGTGGGAGGTCTCTCTCCGGAACGCTGTCCGTCGTGTTCTCCATCGGGATGGAACCTGAGGAACGGGAATCAGAAAAGTCACGGAAACCTGGGACATTCACGGCAAATCCCCCTCCCTCCAGTTCGGTTTAGCGAATCTCCCCCGTCCCCACTCCCCAGACCCCAACCCATTGTAACGCCCCTCCCGCTCCATATTCGGAATGCCGCGATTCCCAATCTTGGAGGGAAGCGCACACCCCCCCCAATCTGGAGGAAGAGGTGACGAACAGCGACTCAAAGCCCCTCCCCCCGAACAATTGACCTCAACAGGTATAGAGGTAGGCCACTCAGCCCATCCCCCTCATTCTGTCCCCCACAGTGGGGCGGGCGAGCGGATTCTGATCCCCTCTGCCTTTCCCAGAGGGATCTCCCGCAGGTTTTCCTAGGCACGATCGAGAGGCCGGACACCATCCCGTCGCGGATGCTCCTGCATTTCCACAGCGCCCGGCTCCTTTCTCACACCCTTGGCCTCATGGGCAAGCAGGGTAACTCGTCCCCAGGACACCGCTCACTCCCTCAGCGCTGACCCTCCCACAGCGCCCACTCCCTCAGCATTGACCCTCCCACAGCACTGACCCTCGCACAGCGCCCGCTCCCTCAGCACTGACCCTCCCACAGCACCCGCTCCCTCAGCGCTGACCCTCCCACAGCACCTACTCCCACAGCACTGACCCTCCCACAGCACCTACTCCCACAGCACTCGCTCCCTCAGCGCTGACCCTCCCACAGCACCCGCTCCCTCAGCGCTGACCCTCCCACAGCACCCACTCCCTCAGCACTGACCCTCCCACAGCGCCCACTCCCTCAGCACTGACCCTCCCACAGCACACACTCCCTCAGCACTGACCCTCTCACAGCACCCACTCCCTCAGCACTGACCCTCTGACAGTGCCCTCTCCTTCCCACGGAGCCGACCTTGAGGATTTCTGGCCTGGATGGTGGGGCTGGCGTTGAGGAATTAACAAAGGCAGTAGTTTGTCTGGGAGAGCAGGGTGTGCCTGAGTGAGAGCTGACGGTGCTGAGGCTGTTATCAGGAGGTGGACATGATTTCAGAATGAGATCACTGAGCTAATGTTGGTAACTGTGACCCTTCTGTTAGTGCCTCAGCATTAAACCCCACAATGCTGTCTGTCACTCCCACATGATACAGTGAGCACCACTCTCATAACATACACCATCCCGTCAGCCCACAGAACACTGTCACAGCTGGTCTATCAGACCGAGCACAGCACCTGGTATTACTGGAGGAAGACGGCAACAGCTTCGCTGTATTTACTACAGAGTGTGGTGTCTGTCTCACTGTACCCAGACAGCAGCCCTGCATGCTGCAGCAACGTCTCTCCCTCTGTGTGTCCCCCCCATCGCTCTCTCTCCATCGCTCTCCGAGGGACAGAGGGGGAGAGAGAGACACAGAGACAGAGAGACACAGAGACAGACACACACAGAGACAGACACACACAGAGACAGACAGACAGCGTGTGTGACACACAGAGACAGAGACACACAGACAGAGCGTGTGAGAGACACAGACACACAGAGACAGTGAGAGAGACACACAGACACAGAGAGAGACAGTGTGTGAGACACAGAGACACACAGACAGAGAGACAGACAGGGTGAGAGACACAGAGACAGAGAGACACAGAGACAGACACACACAGAGACAGACAGACAGCGTGTGTGACACACAGAGACAGAGACACACAGACAGAGCGTGTGAGAGACACAGACACACAGAGACAGTGAGAGAGACACACAGACACAGAGAGAGACAGTGTGTGAGACACAGAGACACACAGACAGAGAGACAGACAGGGTGAGAGACACAGAGACAGAGAGTAACGAACTCCCTGGATCCTGAGGCACTGAGGTTAAAGCACAGACTCGGGTTGTATCCAGCAGGAGCCCGGGATCGGAACCAGCCCCGGAACCAGCCCCCCAGCCCCCACTCCCCCCCCAAGCCCCCACTCCCCCCACAAGCCCCCAACCCCCCCACTCCCCCCCAGCCCCCACTCCCCCCACAAGCCCCCACTCCCCCCCAGCCCCCACTCCCCCCAACCCCCCCACTCCCCCCACAAGCCCCCACTCCCCCCAACCCCCCCACTCCCCCCACAAGCCCCCACTCCCCCCACAAGCCCCCAACCCCCCAAAGCCCCCACTCCCCCCAACCCCCCCAGTCCCCAACCCCCCCACTCCCCCCAACCCCCCCACTCCCCCCACAAGCCCCCACTCCCCCCAACCCCCCCACTCCCCCCACAAGCCCCCACTCCCCCCAACCCCCCCACTCCCCCCACAAGCCCCCACTCCCCCCAACCCCCCCAGTCCCCACAAGCCCCCACTCTCCCCCCAAAGCCCCCACTCTCCCCCCAAAGCCCCCAGGGGGAACACTTACACACAAACCTCACCCTGCAGCTCACTCTGGGATCTTGCTGTGTCCTACTGACTGCTTCTGTGACACTTCCGCTCCCACGTGACCACCGCTCCGGGGAGTGCAGCCAATCGGGGACCTCCATCCACCAGGGCTGGGCGGCGCCAGCCAATCGGCAGCGGCGTAGCTTCCCCGAGCCCGGCCTTCCCACCAATGGGCGGCGAGCTGACCCAGGAAGTGCATTTCCGGGCGGAAGGAGGGAGAGCAGCGTTTTATTGTGGGTGGGGCTGAATGGCCTCATTACCCCCCACCCCCTCCCTATCTCTGTCACCCCCTCCAGCCCCTCCCTATCTCTGTCACCCCCTCCCTATCTCTGTCACCCCCTCCAGCCCCTCCCTATCTCTGTCACCCCCTCCAGCCCCCTACACCCCCTCCCTATCTCTGTCACCCCCTCCACCCCCTCCCTATCTCTGTCACCCCCTCCAGCCCCTCCCTATCTCTGTCACCCCCTCCAGCCCCCTACACCCCCTCCCTATCTCTGTCACCCCCTCCAGCCCCCTACACCCCCTCCCTATCTCTGTCACCCCCTCCAGCCCCCTACACCCCCTCCCTATCTCTGTCACCCCCTCCAGCCCCTACACCCCCTCCCTATCTCTCTCACCCCCTCCCTATCTCTCTCACCCCCTCCCTATCTCTCTCACCCCCTCCCTATCTCTCTCACCCGCTCCCTATCTCTCTCACCCGCTCCCTATCTCTCTCACCCCCTACCCTCCTTCAGGAACCCTCCTCTGCTTTCGTCTCTGTCTCCTCTCCAAAAGAAACCCCGTCTTTGAGGCTGCCATTTTGACCCCAGGTCTCTGTGTCGTGTGTCCCCAGCATCTCCTCGGATGTCCCTGGTGTGTTGAGCGCCGCCTGACCCTACCCACCTTCCCAGCAGCATCATGTCACAGCCCGTTCAGTTGATACCTTCCACCGTTACCTCTCCAGGCCATTACCCTGCACCCAATACCTGTGATGACACTGACAGGAAAGTGTATACCACAAACATTTTTCCAAGTGTGTGTGAGCGGGAACAATAGTTTAAAAAGTCACCTGGCAATACTTTGTGTTCACTTTATTTAAAATCTGCAAAAATTGACAAAAAAAATGCTCAGAATGCCATGTTCTGTACAGATTGATCTGACAATGCACACTTGTCATTTGTTAGAACACATCAACACTTGCTCACATTCGACGTCCAACTAAGTTGGGAACCAACCCACTCCCTTCACCATTGTCACAAGTTGAGACTTGCTGAGAGAGAGAGAGATGTCCCCAGCTCTCAATGTGTCTGTTATCACAGTCTTTTGTTTGAGATTCTGCCTCCAAGGGAGAGGACAGAGATTCAGGAGTGCCAGGGGCGAGTGGGTGGCGGGAGAGATTTGCTGTTGATTCACAGTATCGTCCACCGATATGTCCCACTCAGAGGCACTGGGTGGGGGCGGTTAACATGGTTAACTCAGGCAGGGCAAGGGTCAAATAGACAGGGAAAATGCCTTCCCCACCAAAGATATGGAGTGCCCAGCAGCTCATTCGACTGGCGTTCGAGGGTGGGGGGAGACTAGGATTGGTCAAAGGAGATTGGGAATGTTCTCTCGGGAGATTTAGACTGAGAGGGAGGTCGGCTCTCGGAAGTAGAGGAGGCTGGACAGAACAGACGGTGCAAGTCGGGGGTTCAGTCGATTTGGGGGGGGGGGGTGGGAGAGAAAGGCAGCAGGTGCTGCGAGGGCGTTTGGAGGGAGAGGCAGCCAGTGAGATTAACGCCAACGTCGCTGCCCGTCCCCAGGGAAGTCATAGTGCCTCCTGCAAGCTCTCCCCAACTTGGCCTTCACAGCTTCCCCCCCCTTTCCTCCTCTTCCAGAGCTCGTCTCACTGTCAGCGCCGAGCCCTCGCCCTGAGATATCAGGCTGGGATGACCAAGTCCACTGCCACGCTACCAGCCCCCTCACCGGCTCAGCTGAGAGAGAGGTCGCGCCGGGCCGAGACGGATCAGGACCTTTCGCAAGAGTGCCAAAGACAGCTGAGGGAGCGGGGGTGTGGGAGGGTCAGTGCTGAGGGAGTGGGCGCTGTGGGAGGGTCAGCGCTGAAGGAGTGGGTGCTATCGGAGGGTCAGTGCTGAGGGAGTGGGTGCTGTGGGAGGGTCAGTGCTGAGGGAGTGGGTGCTATCGGAGGGTCAGTGCTGAGGGAGTGGGTGCTGTGGGAGGGTCAGTGCTGAGGGAGCAGGCACTGTGGGTGGGTCAGTGCTGAGGGAGTGGGTGCTGTCAGAGGGTCAGTGCTGAGGGAGTGGGCGCTGTCGGAGGGTCAGTGCTGAGGGAGTGGGTGCTGTGGGAGGGTCAGCGCCATGGCAGTGAGCACACCATCGGCTTATTGGGACGGTGACCGAGGGGAATGGGGTGGGAAGTGTTCAATTCTTGCTCTCTCCTAAGGAACCTGTCCAAAAACAGGAAGGGTTTAGAGGGAGACGGGCAAAGTTCTGGCAAATGGGACCGGATTCATTCAGGACGTCTTGTTGGCACGGTCAGGGTGAACCGAATAATCTGTGGCCAAGCTGACATCTCTATCAGGGGTCCTTCAGAGTGGATTGTGGGAGGGGTCTTCCCTGCTGCCCTGGGAACATGCGATACAGGTGCAACAGCACCACCAGGTGCCCGGAGGGCAAAATGACAGCGTGACACGTTGACATGGGCCGCTCCCATTGTCAATGGCACATGGTAGGTGGGGAGAAGGTACCAACTCGGGCTTGATCCGTCAGGTTGGGGGCGGAGCGGGAACCACGAGCAGTAGCCTCTGGTCTGGTGGGTCGGCGGCTGCAAAAGAGGGAGTGGACTCACACTGGCCGCCCTGCGATGCCAGGGAACCCGTGTTGCTTCCCAAGGGGCACGGGATATTCTCCGAATATCTCGGCATTGCTTTTGGAAGAACCGGGGAGGGGGAGGATCTGACGTAAACCTATAAATTTCTAACAGGGAAGGAGGCAGGAAAGGTGTGCCCCATGACGGCAGGGAGAGAGATAGGGGGAAGCGCTGAACCTTCAGGGGGACAGCGCGGGGGTCACAGTTTCAACGAGGTGGGGTGGGACTGAGATAGGGGAGAAAGGAGGTCCCATTGATCACACAGCCTTGCCCTTTGATGTGAAGGGCACTGCTTGTCACTGGTCACCCGGGTGTTTTCCTATCTTCCTGGTGGTGGAAACTGAATAAAGACTCGTGCACTTTGTGTCTCTCACTGTCTCACACCTACACATGCACACCACGCACGCTGGGGGAGAAAATAAGCACTACCGCAGTTAGGCGGGGGTGTGGGGGTTAAAATAAACAAAAAAAAACCATAAACAGAGCATTTTGTGAAGGGCACTGCTTGTCACTGGCCACTCAGGCGTTTCGAGAGCTAAAAAAAGGAAAAAAACAAAAAAAGAATAAAAAAAGAGAAAGGTCCTCACCGAGAGAGGGAGGGGGAGAGATTGTGGGATTCTCTGGGATGGGGGGGGGTGGGGGCAAATGTCTTCCCCCAGAGAGCAGAAGAGAGATTGTGGGATTCTCTGGGATGGGGGTGGGGGCAAATGTCTTCCCCCAGAGAGCAGAAGAGAGATTGTGGGATTCTCTAGGATGGGGGGGGGGGGGGAGGGAGGGAGCAAATGTCTTCCCCCAGAGAGCAGAAGAGAGATTGTGGGATTCTTTGGGATGGGGGGGGGGGGGGGGGAGCAAATGTCTTCCCCCAGAGAGCAGAAGAGAGATTGTGGGATTCTCTGGGATGGGGGGGGGGGGAATGTCTTCACCCCAAGAGCAGTGGGGAGATTGTGGGATTCTCTGAGATGGGGGAGGCAAATGTCTTCCCCCAGAGAGTGAGGAGAGGGGAGATTGGGGGATACTCTCCCACAGAGTGAGGTCGTGGGTGGGGTTGCTGGATCATTGAGGAGGGGTCAGATGTAGATCTAAAGGAGGGAGAATGGGGGGAGGGACTGAGCTGGACGGAATCAGACTGAGACGTTGCCCACTCGCCCAAGAGGGCGGAGGAAAAGGGGGAGGGAGAGGACAAAGGCGCAACATCAGCACAACCGAGGGGACCCCAACACGTTAATTATGGAACGGTGGGGGTTACACAATTTGCGTTGCTCCCCCACCCACCCCCTCCCGAGCTAATCTTCACCTGAGGTGCACCGTGTCACAAATGAGGCAGAGCCGAAACATGAGGGACACTCTACTGTGAACAGGAAGGCTGGAGGGAAAATGCCAGGGGCTGACTCATTGACACCGCAACTTGACATGGCCGGGTGGGAAGTAACGCATTACAGAACGTTTCTCGTTTTCTTAAAAAAAAGAGACAGTTTTATCACTGCTGCCCACTTCACACTCATCTGGACCATTCACAAGAATGCCATTTCAAGCAGACACTGTGCAACAGCTGAATGGGTGGAAGGTGAAGAACGCACCAGTTGACGATCACGGTCGACAGTTAACTGCCAAGGTCCGTTGCGGTTTTAAACCGGGAAGGTTGACTCCAATAGGCCAGAGGGCGGTTGGCCACAAGCTGCCCATGGCCCAGCAGTTGACTGTCAATCAGCAGCTGGCGTACTCTCCAATCAGACGTGTGCACCTCAACCAATCAGCACGCACCCCTCCGACTGTCAATGTTAGCGCTCCCTCCACGTTCAAGCACTGCAATTCTTGCCAAGTGTCCTGAACACTGTATCTCTCTGCGCACTGCCATTCTTGCAAAGTGTCCTGAATAGCGTATCTCTCTCTCTCTCTCTCTTCGCGTATTGGGATTCTTACAAAGTGTCCTGAACAGCGTATCTCTCTCCATGTACTGCCATTCTTGCAAAGTGTCCTGAACAGCGTATGTCTCACTCTCTCTTCGTGTATTGTGATTCTTGTAAAGTGTCCTGAACAACGTCTCTCTCTCCGCATACTGTGGTTCTTGCAAAGTGTTCTGAACAGCGTATGTCTCACTTTCTTTTCATGTATTGGGATTCTTGCAAAGTGTCCTGAACAACATATCTCTCTCTCTCTCCGCGTACTGTGATTCTTGCAAAGTGTCCTGAACAGTGTATGCCTCACTCTCTCTTCACGTATTGGAATTCTTGCAAAGTGTCCTGAGCAGCGTGAGACGAAGCCTCCTGACAATGTATGGCTTCCCCCCCCACCGACTGGGAAGGAGTGAGGGGTGGGGAACGGCAGCAGGTGACCTCTTCCTGTGCCCGACGAGCCGAGGTGAGTAGGCCACGGATGTGGCGCAGTGTGCGAATACACAGAGGAGCTTCCGCGACTGACTGGGGGAGGGGGTCCCTGTCGTGAAGAACTTTGGCTCTCGACCGAAGATGGCGCCTGACCTGTCCCCCCGGGCGGGTGCGGAGAGCTGTTACCGGAAACCAGGAACACCTCTGCTGGAGGTTGGGGTGGGTGGAGGGGGAGAGATCGGGAGAAAAACACAGGACTATCCCGAGTGAATAGAGGCCACTCACCGATCTGCTTGCCTGCTTGCCCGCTCTGAAAGACGCAGTCTGTCAGGCGCCCCACTCCCCCCAGGAATGTCATGGAGACCCTGGCACGCGCACATGGCAACCGCTGAGTGCCACCAGGGCCCCTTCACCAATGGCCCAGACCCCACTCAAAGTCTCGTGTCTCTCAGGCCTGACGGGAGTTACAAACACACAGCTGTGTGAGGTGGGGGGGAGGGGGGGGGGGGGAGAGAAAGAAAGAGGGGTGAGGGGGAAGAGAGAAGGGGAGGGGGGGAGGGAGGGGAGGGAGGGAGAGAGAGAGAGAGAGAGAGAGAGAGCGAGAGCGAGAGAGCGAGAGCGAGAGAGCGAGAGAGCGAGAGAGCGAGAGAGCGAGAGAGCGAGAGAGAGAGAGAGAGAGAGAGAGAGAGAGAGAGAGCGAGAGAGCGAGAGAGCGAGAGAGAGAGAGAGAGAGCGAGAGAGAGAGAGCGAGTGAGAGAGAGCGAGTGAGAGAGAGCGAGTGAGAGAGAGCGAGTGAGAGAGAGCGAGAGAGAGAGAGCGAGTGAGAGAGAGCGAGTGAGAGAGAGCGAGTGAGAGAGAGCGAGTGAGAGAGAGCGAGTGAGAGAGAGCGAGTGAGAGAGAGCGAGAGCGCACACTGCCAGGTGTGTCTTCCTCGTCCAACATATTGGTGACGCTCAGGAAGATCTCTCCAGAGGGAGGGAGGGAGGGAGAGGAACAAATAGCGACAGTGAGAGTGTCGGTGAAATGCCTGGATGTGGGCAGAGAGCGATAGTGAGAATGAGGAGGGGGGACTTAGGGAGGTGTGGAGGGTGGGAGAGAGGAAGGGGGGAGAGAGATAGGGAGAGAGAAAGGGAGAGAAAGGGGAGAGAGGGAGAGAAAGGGGAGAGGGAGAGAGAGAGAGAGAGGGAGAGAGAGAGAGAGAGTGTAGGGTTTCTGGGAGGGCCCTTGCTCCCATGGTGGAGGGGAAACTCAGGGAGCCCGGTCAGCCCTCCGCTGCAGTAGCTGCTGCCGCTGCCACCTGGCCCAGGTTCTCCCGCAGGTAGACGGACTGGATCTCCTTCGTCTTCAGGCAGAAGTCGCAGGCCCAGACGGCGGAGGTCTCGCGGGTCAGCAGGCCGTAGGCCGTCTCCGTCATCCCCGTGCACTCGCGGTGGAACCACTTCTGGCAGGAGGCCTCGCACAAGATGGCGTCCTGGTCGTCGTGCACCTCGCCCAGGCAGAAGCCGCACGGGTAGACCGGCTCGGAGGACGACGCCGGGCCCCGAGAGCCTGAGGCCTTGAAGCAGCGGGTGGCCCCGGGCTCGCCGCCCGGCCCAGGGGGGGCACTCCGCTCGAAGGCTGAGGGCTGGGCCCCGTTGACGGTCGCCGGGGGCGAGGAGGTGGTGGCGGCGGACGCGGAGGTGGACGAAGCCGGGCCCCTCTCCCCGCCTTGATCGTAGGCCCGGCCGAAGCCTTTAGGCCCGTCCTCGGGTGGGGGTTGCTGCTGAGGAGGAGGAGGAGGAGGAGGAGGGGGGAAGCTCCTGTCAGCGAAGGGGGAAGAGGAGGCGGCTTGGCCAGGGGCCTTGGCGAATCCAGAGCGGGAGCCCCCGGGGAAGTGGATGAAGCCACGCGGCCCGGGGGCGCCGGGAGGGTGAGGAGGAGGAGGCCCCGGCCCTGCCGCGGCGAAGCCAGCAGCCGCCTGGGGGGGCGGGGGGCTGAAGGTGGGGCCGACCCCAGGATTGAAGGCCTGGCCCCCGAAACTCCCGCTGAAGGCCTGAGGGCCGGGCTGGGCTAGGCCGAAGCCTGCGCCCGGGAGTTGCTGCGGCTGCTGCTGCCCTCCGCCGGGGCTGGCGAAGTGGTGGTGGTGGTGGTGATGGTGGTGGTGGTGGTGAGGCGGGGGCGGAGGGGGAGGGGGAGGAGGAGGAGGAGGGGCGGGGGCAGGAGCAGCCGCAGCCGGGGTTGGGGGCTGGGGGGCGGCAGCGGGAGGGGGGGGGGACGGCCGCCGGCCCTGGGCGCCGGGCGGCTTGCGGGAGGGGCCCACTGAAGGCCGGGTGCAGGTGGTGCGGGGGAGGAGGGGGCCCGCCCCGGTAGGCCCCGTAGGGGGTGGGGCCCCCGAAGAAGGGGGCCGGGCCGGGGGGGCCGGCCGGGGGCTGGGAGGGGGGAGCAGGGGGTCCCGGGGCGGGCTGGGAACCCCCCACCTTTGGGGGGCTGAAGTCGTCATCGAAGGGGTTCGAGGCCACCAGGTGGTCAACCATAGGTGTGGGTGGGGGGGCAAACTCCGAGAGGTGGGAGAACGGCGCCGTCTGCTGGGGGAGGGGGACGGGGGCAGGGGACGGGGGAGGGGGGGGGAGGGAGAGACAGAGAGGGAGGGACAGGGAGGGAGGGAGAGAGAGGGACAGGGAGGGAGGGAGAGAGAGGGACAGGGAGGGAGGGAGAGAGAGGGACAGGGAGGGAGGGAGAGAGAGAGAGACAGGGAGGGAGGGAGAGAGAGGGACAGGGAGGGAGGGAGAGAGAGGGACAGGGAGGGAGGGAGAGAGAGGGACAGGGAGGGAGGGAGAGAGAGGGACAGGGAGGGAGGGAGAGAGAGGGACAGGGAGGGAGGGAGAGAGAGAGAGA
>NC_083450.1:7697941-7803027 GCF_020745735.1 Hemiscyllium ocellatum
CTGTTTGAATACTCCCTGTAGACCGGGCGCTGTTTGAATACTCCTGTAGACCGGGCGCTGTTTGAATACTCACCATAGACCGGGCGCTGTTTGAATACTCCCTGTAGACCGGGCGCTGTTTGAATACTCCCTGTAGACCGGGGGCTGTTTGAATACTCCCTGTAGACCGGGCGCTGTTTGAATACTCCCTGTAGACCGGGCGCTGTTTGAATACTCCCTGTAGACCGGGCGCTGTTTGAATACTCCCTGTAGACCGGGCTCTGTTTGAATACTCCCTGTAGACCGGGCGCTGTTTGAATAGACCCTGTAGACCGGGCGCTGTTTGAATACTCCCTGTAGACCGGGCGCTGTTTGAATACTCACCATAGACTGGGCGCTGTTTGAATACTCCCAGTAGACCGGGGGCGTTGTGAATACTCGCTGGAGACCGGGGGCTGTGTGAATACTCGCTGGAGACCGGGGGCTGTGTGAATACTCGCTGGAGACCGGGGCTGTGTGAATACTCGCTGGAGACCGGGGCTGTGTGAATACTCGCTGGAGACCGGGGGCTGTGTGAATACTCCCTTTAGACCGGGCGCTGTTTGAATACTCGCTGGAGACCGGGCGCTCTTTGAATACTCCCTGTAGACCGGGTGCTGTTTGAATAGACCCTGCAGACTCGGCGCTGTTTGAATACTCCCTGCAGACTGGGCGCTGTTTGAATACTCCCTGTAGACCGGGCGTTGTTTGAATACTCTCTGTAGACCGGGCGCTGTTTGAATACTCCCTGTAGACCGGGCTCTGTTTGAATACTCCCTGTAGACCGGGCGCTGTTTGAATAGACTCTGTAGACCGGGCGCTGTTTGAATACTCCCTGTAGACCGGGGTCTTTGTGAATACACCCTGGAGACCGGGCGCTGTGTGAATACTCCCTGGAGACCGGGCGCTGTGTGAATACTCCCTGGAGACTGGGCGCTGTGTGAATACTCCCTGGAGACCGGGCGCTGTTTGAATACTCCCTGGAGACCCGGGGCTGTGTGAATACTCCCTGTAGACCGGGTGCTGTGTGAATACTCCCTGTAGACCGGGGGCTGTGTGAATAGACTCTGTAGACCGGGCGCTGTTTGAATACTCTCTGTAGACCGGGCGCTGTTTGAATACTCGCTGGAGACCGGGCGCTGTGTGAATACTCGCTGGAGACCGGGCGCTGTGTGAATACTCGCTGGAGACCGGGCGCTGTGTGAATACTCGCTGGAGACCGGGCGCTGTGTGAATACTCGCTGGAGACCGGGCGCTGTGTGAATACTCGCTGGAGACCGGGCGCTGTTTGAATACACTCTGTAGACAGGACGCTGTTTGAATACTCCCTGTAGACCGGACTCTGTTTGAATACTCCCTGTAGACTGGGCGCTGTTTCAATACTCCCTGCAGACTGGGCGCTGTTTGAATACTCTCTGTCGCCCGGGCGATATTTGAATACTCTGTGTAGCCCGGGCGCTGTTTGAATACTCCCAGTAGACCGGGCGCTGTTTGAATACTCCCAGTAGACCGGGGGCGTTGTGAATACTCGCTGGAGACCGGGGGCTGTGTGAATACTCGCTGGAGACCGGGGGCTGTGTGAATACTCGCTGGAGACCGGGGGCTGTGTGAATACTCGCTGGAGACCGGGGCTGTGTGAATACTCGCTGGAGACCGGGGGCTGTGTGAATACTCGCTGGAGACCGGGGGCTGTGTGAATACTCGCTGGAGACCGGGGCTGTGTGAATACTCCCTTTAGACCGGGCGCTGTTTGAATACTCGCTGGAGACCGGGCGCTCTTTGAATACTCCCTGTAGACCGGGTGCTGTTTGAATAGACCCTGCAGACTCGGCGCTGTTTGAATCCTCCCTGCAGACTGGGCGCTGTTTGAATACTCCCTGTAGACCGGGCGCTGTTTGAATTCTCACCATAGATCGGGCGCTGTTTGAATACTCCCTGTAGACCGGGCGCTGTTTGAATACTCCCTGTAGACCGGGCGCTGTTTGAATACTCCCTGTAGCCCGGGCGCTGTTTGAATACTCCCTGTAGACCGGGGGCTGTTTGAATACTCCCAGTAGACCCGGCGCTGTTTGAATACTCCCTGTAGACCGGGCGCTGTTTGAATACTCCCTGTAGACCCGGGGCTGTGTGAATACTCCCTGTAGACCGGGGGCTGTGTGAATACACCCTGTAGACCGGGCGCTGTTTGAATACACTCTGTAGACAGGACGCTGTTTGAATACTCCCTTTAGACCGGGCGCTGTTTGAATACTCGCTGGAGACCGGGCGCTCTTTGAATACTCCCTGTAGACCGGGTGCTGTTTGAATAGACCCTGCAGACTCGGTGCTGTTTGAATAGACTCTGTAGACCGGGCGCTGTTTGAATACTCCCTGTAGACCGGGCGCTGTTTGAATTCTCACCATAGATCGGGCGCTGTTTGAATACTCCCTGTAGACCGGGCGCTGTTTGAATACTCCCTGTAGACCGGGCGCTGTTTGAATACTCCCTGTAGCCCGGGCGCTGTTTGAATACTCCCTGTAGACCGGGGGCTGTTTGAATACTCCCAGTAGACCCGGCGCTGTTTGAATACTCCCTGTAGACCGGGCGCTGTTTGAATACTCCCTGTAGACCGGGCGCTGTTTGAATACTCCCTGTAGACCCGGGGCTGTGTGAATACTCCCTGTAGACCGGCGGCTGTGTGAATACACCCTGTAGACCGGGCGCTGTTTGAATACACTCTGTAGACAGGACGCTGTTTGAATACTCCCTTTAGACCGGGCGCTGTTTGAATACTCGCTGGAGACCGGGCGCTCTTTGAATACTCCCTGTAGACCGGGTGCTGTTTGAATAGACCCTGCAGACTCGGTGCTGTTTGAATAGACTCTGTAGACAGGACGCTGTTTGAATACTCCCTGTAGACCGGGCGCTGTTTGAATTCTCACCATAGACTGGGCGCTGTTTGAATACTCACCATAGATCGGGCGCTGTTTGAATACTCCCTGTAGACCGGGCGCTGTTTGAATACTCCCAGTAGACCGGGTGCTGTTTGAATACTCCCTGTAGCCCGGGCGCTGTTTGAATACTCCCTGTAGACCGGGGGCTGTTTGAATACTCCCAGTAGACCCGGCGCTGTTTGAATACTCCCTGTAGACTGGGCGCTGTTTGAATACTCCCTGTAGACCGGGCGCTGTTTGAATACTCCCTGTAGACCCGGGGCTGTGTGAATACTCCCAGTAGACCTGGGGCTGTGTGAATACACCCTGTAGACCGGGGACTGTGTGAATACTCGCTGGAGACCGGGCGCTGTGTGAATACTCGCTGGAGACCGGGCGCTGTGTGAATACTCGCTGGAGACCGGGCGCTGTTTGAATACACTCTGTAGACAGGACGCTGTTTGAATACTCCCTTTAGACCGGGCGCTGTTTGAATACTCGCTGGAGACCGGGCGCTGTTTGAATACTCCCTTTAGACCGGGCGCTGTTTGAATACTCCTTTTAGACCGGGCGCTGTTTTAATACTCCCTGTAGACCGGGCGCTGTTTGAATACTCCCTGTAGACCGGACGCTGTTTGAATACTCGCTGTAGACCGGGCGCTGTTTGAATACTCCCTGTAGACCGGGCTCTATTTGAATACTCCCTGTAGACCGGGCGCTGTTTGAATAGACTCTGTAGACCGGGCTCTGTTTGAATACTCCCTGTAGACTGGGCGCTGTTTGAATAGACTCTGTATACCGGGCTCTGTTTGAATACTCCCTGTTGACCGGGCGCTGTTGGAATAGACTCTGTAGACCGGGCGCTGTTTGAATACTCCCTGTAGACCGGGGGCTTTGTGAATACACCCTGGAGACCGGGCGCTGTGTGAATACTCCCTGGAGACCGGGCGCTGCGTGAATACTCCCTGTAGACCGGGGGCTGCGTGAATACTCCCTGTAGACCGGGCGCTGTGTGTATACTCCCTGTAGACCGGCGGCTGTGTGAATACTCCCTGTAGACCGGGCGCTGTGTGAATACTCCCTGTAGTCCGGGCGCTGTGTGAATACTCCCTGTAGACAGGACGCTGTTTGAAGACTCCCTGTAGCCCGGGCGCAGTTTGAATACTCCGTGTAGCCCGGGCGCTGTTTGAATACTCTCTGTAGACCAGGCGCTGTTTGAATACTCCCAGTAGACCGGGTGCTGTTTGAATACTCCCAGTAGACCCGGCGCTGTTTGAATACTCCCTGTAGACCGGACTCTGTTTGAATACTCCCTGTAGACCGGGCGCTGTTTCAATACTCCCTGTAGACCGGGCGCTGTTTGAATACTCCCTGCAGACCGGGCGCTGTTTTAATACTCCCTGTAGACCGGGTGCTGTTTGAATAGACTCTGTAGACCGGGCGCTGTTTGAATACTCCCTGTAGACCGGGCGCTGTTTGAATACTCCCTGTAGACCGGGTGCTGTTTGAATAGACCCTGTAGACCGGGCGCTGTTTGAATACTCCCTGTAGACCGGGCGCTGTTTGAATTCTCACCATAGACTGGGCGCTGTTTGAATACTCCCTGTCGACCGGGCGCTGTTGAATACTCCCTGTAGACCGGGCGCTGTTTGAATACTCACCATAGACCGGGCGTTGTTTGAATACTCCCTGTAGACCGGGCGTTGTTTGAATACTCCCTGTAGACCGGGGGCTGTTTTAATACTCCCTGTAGACCGGGCGCTGTTTTAATACTCCCTGTAGACCGGGCGCTGTTTGAATACTCCCTGTAGACCGGGCGCTGTTTGAATACTCCCTGTAGACCGGGCTCTGTTTGAATACTCCCTGTAGACCGGGTGCTGTTTGAATAGACCCTGTAGACCGGGCGCTGTTTGAATACTCCCTGTAGACCGGGCGCTGTTTGAATTCTCACCATAGACTGGGCGCTGTTTGAATACTCACCATAGATCGGGCGCTGTTTGAATACTCCCTGTAGACCGGGCGCTGTTTGAATACTCCCTGTAGACCGGGCTCTGTTTGAATACTCCCTGTAGACCGGGCGCTGTTTGAATACTCCCTGTCGACCGGGCGCTGTTGAATACTCCCTGTAGACCGGGCGCTGTTTGAATACTCACCATAGACCGGGCGTTGTTTGAATACTCCCTGTAGACCGGGCGTTGTTTGAATACTCTCTGTAGACCGGGCGCTGTTTGAATACTCCCTGTAGACCGGGCTCTGTTTGAATACTCCCTGTAGACCGGGCGCTGTTGGAATAGACTCTGTAGACCGGGCGCTGTTTGAATACTCCCTGTAGACCGGGGTCTGTGTGAATACACCCTGGAGACCGGGCGCTGTGTGAATACTCCCTGGAGACCGGGCGCTGTGTGAATACTCCCTGGAGACTGGGCGCTGTGTGAATACTCCCTGGAGACCGGGCGCTGTTTGAATACTCCCTGGAGACCCGGGGCTGTGTGAATACTCCCTGTAGACCGGGTGCTGTGTGAATACTCCCTGTAGACCGGGGCTGTGTGAATAGACTCTGTAGACCGGGCGCTGTTTGAATACTCTCTGTAGACCGGGCGCTGTTTGAATACTCGCTGGAGACCGGGCGCTGTGTGAATACTCGCTGGAGACCGGGCGCTGTGTGAATACTCGCTGGAGACCGGGCGCTGTGTGAATACTCGCTGGAGACCGGGCGCTGTGTGAATACTCGCTGGAGACCGGGCGCTGTTTGAATACACTCTGTAGACAGGACGCTGTTTGAATACTCCCTGTAGACCGGACTCTGTATGAATACTCCCTGTAGACTGGGCGCTGTTTCAAAACTCCCTGCAGACTGGGCGCTGTTTGAATACTCTCTGTCGCCCGGGCGATATTTGAATACTCTGTGTAGCCCGGGCGCTGTTTGAATACTCCCAGTAGACCGGGCGCTGTTTGAATACTCCCAGTAGACCGGGGGCGTTGTGAATACTCGCTGGAGACCGGGGGCTGTGTGAATACTCGCTGGAGACCGGGGCTGTGTGAATACTCGCTGGAGACCGGGGGCTGTGTGAATACTCGCTGGAGACCGGGGCTGTGTGAATACTCGCTGGAGACCGGGGCTGTGTGAATACTCGCTGGAGACCGGGGGCTGTGTGAATACTCGCTGGAGACCGGGCGCTGTTTGAATACACTCTGTAGACAGGACGCTGTTTGAATACTCCCTTTAGACCGGGCGCTGTTTGAATACTCGCTGGAGACCGGGCGCTCTTTGAATACTCCCTGTAGACCGGGTGCTGTTTGAATAGACCCTGCAGACTGGGCGCTGTTTGAATCCTCCCTGCAGACTGGGCGCTGTTTGAATACTCCCTGTAGACCGGGGGCTGTTTGAATACTCCCAGTAGACCCGGCGCTGTTTGAATACTCCGTGTAGCCCAGGCGCTGTTTGAATACTCCCTGTAGACTGGGGGCTGTTTGAATACTCCCAGTAGACCCGGCGCTGTTTGAATACTCCCTGTAGACCGGACTCTGTTTGAATACTCCCTGTAGACCGGGCGCTGTTTGAATACTCACTGTAGACCGGGCGCTGTTTGAATACTCATTGTAGTCCGGATGCTGTGTGAATACTCATTGTAGTCCGGACGCTGTGTGAATACTCCCTGTAGACCGGGGCTGTGTGAATACTCCCTGCAGACTGGGCGCTGTTTGAATACTCTCTGTAGACTGGGCGCTGTTTGAATACTCTCTGTAGACTGGGCGCTGTTTGAATACTCTCTGTCACCCGGGCGATATTTGAATACTCTGTGTAGCCCGGGCGCTGTTTGAATACTCCCAGTAGACCGGGGGCTGTGTGAATACTCGCTGGAGACCGGGCGCTGTGTGAATACTCGCTGGAGACCGGGCGCTGTGTGAATACTCGCTGGAGACCGGGCGCTGTGTGAATACACTCTGTAGACAGGACGCTGTTTGAATACTCCCTTTAGACCGGGCGCTGTTTGAATACTCGCTGGAGACCGGGCGCTCTTTGAATACTCCCTGTAGACCGGGTGCTGTTTGAATAGACCCTGCAGACTCGGCGCTGTTTGAATCCTCCCTGCAGACTGGGCGCTGTTTGAATACTCTGTGTAGCCCGGGCGCTGTTTGAATACTCTGTGTAGCCCGGGTGCAGTTTGAATACTCCCTGTAGACCGGGCGCTGTTTGAATACTCCCAGTAGACCGGGCGCTGTGTGAATACTCTCTGTAGACCGGGCGCTGTTTGAATACTCCCTGTAGACCGGGCGCTGTTTGAATACTCCCTGTAGACCGGGCGCTGTTTGAATACTCCGTGTAGCCCGGGCGCTGTTTGAATACTCCCTGTAGACTGGGGGCTGTTTGAATACTCCCAGTAGACCCGGCGCTGTTTGAATACTCCCTGTAGACCGGACTCTGTTTGAATACTCCCTGTAGACCGGGCGCTGTTTGAATACTCACTGTAGACCGGGCGCTGTTTGAATACTCATTGTAGTCCGGACGCTGTTTGAATACTCATTGTAGTCCGGACGCTGTGTGAATACTCCCTGTAGACCGGGGGCTGTGTGAATAGACTCTGTAGACCGGGCGCTGTTTGAATACTCCCTGCAGACTGGGCGCTGTTTGAATACTCCCTGTAGACCGGGCGCTGTTTGAATACTCCCTGTAGCCCGGGCGCTGTTTGAATACTCCCTGTAGCCCGTGCGCTGTTTGAATACTCCCTGTAGACTGGGGGCTGTTTGAATACTCCCAGTAGACCCGGCGCTGTTTGAATACTCCCTGTAGACCGGACTCTGTTTGAATACTCCCTGTAGACCGGGCGCTGTTTGAATACTCACTGTAGACCGGGCGCTGTTTGAATACTCATTGTAGTCCGGATGCTGTGTGAATACTCATTGTAGTCCGGACGCTGTGTGAATACTCCCTGTAGACCGGGGCTGTGTGAATACTCCCTGCAGACTGGGCGCTGTTTGAATACTCACCATAGACCGGGCGCTGTTTGAATACTCCCTGTAGACCGGGCGTTGTTTGAATACTCCCTGTAGACCGGGGGCTGTTTTAATACTCCCTGTAGACCGGGCGCTGTTTTAATACTCCCTGTAGACCGGGCGCTGTTTGAATACTCCCTGTAGACCGGGCGCTGTTTGAATACTCCCTGTAGACCGGGCTCTGTTTGAATACTCCCTGTAGACCGGGTGCTGTTTGAATAGACCCTGTAGACCGGGCGCTGTTTGAATACTCCCTGTAGACCGGGCGCTGTTTGAATTCTCACCATAGACTGGGCGCTGTTTGAATACTCACCATAGATCGGGCGCTGTTTGAATACTCCCTGTAGACCGGGCGCTGTTTGAATACTCCCTGTAGACCGGGCGCTGTTTGAATACTCCCTGTAGACCGGGCTCTGTTTGAATACTCCCTGTAGACCGGGCGCTGTTTGAATACTCCCTGTCGACCGGGCGCTGTTGAATACTCCCTGTAGACCGGGCGCTGTTTGAATACTCACCATAGACCGGGCGTTGTTTGAATACTCCCTGTAGACCGGGCGTTGTTTGAATACTCTCTGTAGACCGGGCGCTGTTTGAATACTCCCTGTAGACCGGGCTCTGTTTGAATACTCCCTGTAGACCGGGCGCTGTTGGAATAGACTCTGTAGACCGGGCGCTGTTTGAATACTCCCTGTAGACCGGGGTCTTTGTGAATACACCCTGGAGACCGGGCGCTGTGTGAATACTCCCTGGAGACCGGGCGCTGTGTGAATACTCCCTGGAGACTGGGCGCTGTGTGAATACTCCCTGGAGACCGGGCGCTGTTTGAATACTCCCTGGAGACCCGGGGCTGTGTGAATACTCCCTGTAGACCGGGTGCTGTGTGAATACTCCCTGTAGACCGGGGGCTGTGTGAATAGACTCTGTAGACCGGGCGCTGTTTGAATACTCTCTGTAGACCGGGCGCTGTTTGAATACTCGCTGGAGACCGGGCGCTGTGTGAATACTCGCTGGAGACCGGGCGCTGTGTGAATACTCGCTGGAGACCGGGCGCTGTGTGAATACTCGCTGGAGACCGGGCGCTGTGTGAATACTCGCTGGAGACCGGGCGCTGTGTGAATACTCGCTGGAGACCGGGCGCTGTTTGAATACACTCTGTAGACAGGACGCTGTTTAAATACTCCCTGTAGACCGGACTCTGTATGAATACTCCCTGTAGACTGGGCGCTGTTTCAAAACTCCCTGCAGACTGGGCGCTGTTTGAATACTCTCTGTCGCCCGGGCGATATTTGAATACTCTGTGTAGCCCGGGCGCTGTTTGAATACTCCCAGTAGACCGGGCGCTGTTTGAATACTCCCAGTAGACCGGGGGCGTTGTGAATACTCGCTGGAGACCGGGGCTGTGTGAATACTCGCTGGAGACCGGGGGCTGTGTGAATACTCGCTGGAGACCGGGGGCTGTGTGAATACTCGCTGGAGACCCGGGGCTGTGTGAATACTCGCTGGAGACCGGGGGCTGTGTGAATACTCGCTGGAGACCGGGGGCTGTGTGAATACTCGCTGGAGACCGGGGGCTGTGTGAATACTCGCTGGAGACCGGGGCTGTGTGAATACTCGCTGGAGACCGGGGCTGTGTGAATACTCGCTGGAGACCGGGCGCTGTTTGAATACACTCTGTAGACAGGACGCTGTTTGAATACTCCCTTTAGACCGGGCGCTGTTTGAATACTCGCTGGAGACCGGGCGCTCTTTGAATACTCCCTGTAGACCGGGTGCTGTTTGAATAGACCCTGCAGACTCGGCGCTGTTTGAATCCTCCCTGCAGACTGGGCGCTGTTTGAATACTCCCTGTAGACCGGGGGCTGTTTGAATACTCCCAGTAGACCCGGCGCTGTTTGAATACTCCGTGTAGCCCAGGCGCTGTTTGAATACTCCCTGTAGACTGGGGGCTGTTTGAATACTCCCAGTAGACCCGGCGCTGTTTGAATACTCCCTGTAGACCGGACTCTGTTTGAATACTCCCTGTAGACCGGGCGCTGTTTGAATACTCACTGTAGACCGGGCGCTGTTTGAATACTCATTGTAGTCCGGATGCTGTGTGAATACTCATTGTAGTCCGGACGCTGTGTGAATACTCCCTGTAGACCGGGGCTGTGTGAATACTCCCTGCAGACTGGGCGCTGTTTGAATACTCTCTGTAGACTGGGCGCTGTTTGAATACTCTCTGTAGACTGGGCGCTGTTTGAATACTCTCTGTCACCCGGGCGATATTTGAATACTCTGTGTAGCCCGGGCGCTGTTTGAATACTCCCAGTAGACCGGGCGCTGTTTGAATACTCCCAGTAGACCGGGGGCTGTGTGAATACTCGCTGGAGACCGGGCGCTGTGTGAATACTCGCTGGAGACCGGGCGCTGTGTGAATACACTCTGTAGACAGGACGCTGTTTGAATACTCCCTTTAGACCGGGCGCTGTTTGAATACTCGCTGGAGACCGGGCGCTGTTTGAATACTCCCTGTAGACCGGGTGCTGTTTGAATAGACCCTGCAGACTCGGCGCTGTTTGAATCCTCCCTGCAGACTGGGCGCTGTTTGAATACTCTGTGTAGCCCGGGCGCTGTTTGAATACTCTGTGTAGCCCGGGTGCAGTTTGAATACTCCCTGTAGACCGGGCGCTGTTTGAATACTCCCAGTAGACCGGGCGCTGTGTGAATACTCTCTGTAGACCGGGCGCTGTTTGAATACTCCCTGTAGACCGGGCGCTGTTTGAATACTCCCTGTAGACCGGGCGCTGTTTGAATACTCCGTGTAGCTCAGGCGCTGTTTGAATACTCCCTGTAGACTGGGGGCTGTTTGAATACTCCCAGTAGACCCGGCGCTGTTTGAATACTCCCTGTAGACCGGACTCTGTTTGAATACTCCCTGTAGACCGGGCGCTGTTTGAATACTCACTGTAGACCGGGCGCTGTTTGAATACTCATTGTAGTCCGGACGCTGTGTGAATACTCATTGTAGTCCGGACGCTGTGTGAAAACACCCTGTAGACCGGGGGCTGTGTGAATAGACTCTGTAGACCGGGCGCTGTTTGAATACTCCCTGCAGACTGGGCGCTGTTTGAATACTCCCTGTAGACCGGGCGCTGTTTGAATACTCCCTGTAGCCCGGGCGCTGTTTGAATACTCCCTGTAGCCCGTGCGCTGTTTGAATACTCCCTGTAGACTGGGGGCTGTTTGAATACTCCCAGTAGACTCGGCGCTGTTTGAATACTCCCTGTAGACCGGACTCTGTTTGAATACTCCCTGTAGACCGGGCGCTGTTTGAATACTCACTGTAGTCCGGACGCTGTGTGAATACTCCCTGTAGACCGGGGGCTGTGTGAATACTCCCTGTAGACCGGGGCTGTGTGAATAGACTCTGCAGACTGGGCGCTGTTTGAATACTCTCTGCAGACAGGACGCTGTTTGAATACTCCCTTTAGACCGGGCGCTGTTTGAATAGACTCTGTCGACCGGGCGCTGTTTGAATACTCCCTTTAGACCGGGCGCTGTTTGAATACTCGCTGGAGACCGGGCGCTGTTTGAATACTCCCTGTAGACCGGGTGCTGTTTGAATAGACCCTGCAGACTCGGCGCTGTTTGAATCCTCCCTGCAGACTGGGCGCTGTTTGAATACTCTGTGTAGCCCGGGCGCTGTTTGAATACTCCCAGTAGACCGGGCGCTGTTTGAATACTCCCAGTAGACCGGGGTCTGTGTCAATACTCCCTGTAGACTGGGCGCTGTTTGAATACTCCATTAGACGGGGCGCTGTTTGAATACTCCCTGTAGACCCGGGGCTGTGTGAATACTCCCTGTAGACCGGGGCTGTGTGAATACTCCCTGTAGACCGGGGACTGTGTGAATACTCCCTGTAGACCGGGGCTGTTTGAATACTCCCTGTAGACCGGGCGCTGTTTGAATACTCCCTGCTGACCGGGGGCTGTTTGAATACTACCTGTAGACCGGGCGCTGTGTGAATAGACTCTGTAGACAGGGCGCTGTGTGAATACTCCCTGTGGACCGCGCGCTGTTGGAATAAACTCTGTAGACTGGGCGCTGTTTGAATACTCCCTGTAGACTGGGCGCTGTTTGAATACTCCCTGTAGACCGGGCGCTGTTTGAATAGACTCTGTAGACCGGGCGCTGTTTGAATACTCCCTGTAGACCGGGCGCTGTGTGAATAGACTCTGTAGACCGGGCGCTGTGTGAATAGACTCTGTAGACAGGGCGCTGTGTGAATACTCCCTGTCGACCGGGCACTGTTGGAATAGACTCTGTAGACCGGGCGCTGTTTGAATACTCCCTGTAGATCGGGGGCTGTTTGAATACTCCCTGTAGACCGGGCGCTGTGTGGATAGACTCTGTAGACCGGGTGCTGTTTGAATACTCCCTGTAGACCGGGTGCTGTTTGAATACTCCCTGTAGACCGGGTGCTGTTTGAATAGACTCTGTAGACCGGGCGCTGTGTGAATACTCTCTGTAGACCGGGTGCTGTTTGAATAGACTCTGCAGACTGGGCGCTGTTTGAATACTCCCTGCAGACTGGGCGCTGTTTGAATACTCTCTGTAGACTGGGCGCTGTTTGAATACTCTCTGTAGCCCGGGCGCTGTTTGAATACTCTCTGTCGCCCGGGCGCTATTTGAATTCTCCCTGTAGACCGGGCGCTGTTTGAATACTCCCTGCTGACCGGGGGCTGTGTGAATACTCCCTGTGGACCGCGCGCTGTTGGAATAGACTCTGTAGACTGGGCGCTGTTTGAATACTCCCTGTAGACCGGACGCTGTTTGAATAGACTCTGTAGACCGGGGGCTGTGTCAATACTCCCTGTAGACTGGGCACTGTTTGAATACTCCCTGTAGACCGGGGGCTGTTTGAATACTCCCTGCTGTCCGGGGGCTGTTTGAATACTACCTGTAGACCGGGCGCTGTGTGAATAGACTCTGTAGACAGGGCGCTGTGTGAATACTCCCTGTGGACCGCGCGCTGTTGGAATAGACTCTGTAGACTGGGCGCTGTTTGAATACTCCCTGTAGACCGGACGCTGTTTGAATAGACTCTGTCGACCGGGCGCTGTTTGAATACTCCCTGTAGACCGGGCGCTGTTTGAATACTCCCTGCAGACTGGGCGCTGTTTGAATACTCTCTGTAGACAGGGTGCTGTTTGAATAGACTCTGTAGACCGGGCGCTGTTTGAATACTCCCTGTAGACCGGGCGCTGTTTGAATACTCCCTGCAGACTGGGCGCTGTTTGAATACTCTCTGTAGACAGGGTGCTGTTTGAATCGACTCTGTAGACCGGGCGCTGTTTGAATACTCCCTGCAGACTGGGCGCTGTTTGAATACTCTCTGTAGCCCGGGCGCTGTTTGAATACTCTCTGTAGACCGGGTGCTGTGTGAGTAGACTCTGTAGACCGGGCGCTGTTTGAATACTCCCTGTAGACCGGGAGCTGTGTGAATACTCCCTGTAGACCGGGCGCTGTTTGAATTATCCCTGTAGACCGGGCGCTGTTTGAATAGACTCTGTAGACCGGGCGCTGTTTGAATACTCCCTGTAGACCGGGCGCTGTGTGAATAGACTCTGTAGACCGGGCGCTGTGTGAATAGACTCTGTAGACAGGGCGCTGTGTGAATACTCCCTGTCGACCGGGCACTGTTGGAATAGACTCTGTAGACCGGGCGCTGTTTGAATACTCCCTGTAGACCGGGGGCTGTTTGAATACTCTCTGTAGACCGGGCGCTGTGTGGATAGACTCTGTAGACCGGGCGCTGTTTGAATACTCCCTGTAGACCGGGTGCTGTTTGAATACTCCCTGTAGACCGGGTGCTGTTTGAATAGACTCTGTAGACCGGGCGCTGTGTGAATACTCTCTGTAGACCGGGCGCTGTTTGAATACTCCCTGTAGACCGGGTGCTGTTTGAATAGACTCTGCAGACTGGGCGCTGTTTGAATACTCCCTGCAGACTGGGCGCTGTTTGAATACTCCCTGTAGACCGGGCCCTGTTTGAATGCTCCCTGTAGACCGGGCGCTGTTTGAATACTCCCTGTAGACCGGGCCCTGTTTGAATACTCTCTGTAGACCGGGCACTGTTTGAATACTCTCTGTAGACCGGTCACTGTTTGAATACTCCCTGTCGACCGGGCGCTGTGTGAATACTCCCTATAGACCGGACGCTGTTTGAATACTCCCTGTAGACCGGGCGCTGTTTGAATACTCTCTGTAGACCGGGCGCTGTGTGAATACTCCCTGTAGACCGGGCTCTGTTTGAATACTCCCTGTAGACCGGGCTCTGTTTGAATACTCCCTGTAGACCGGGCGCTGTTTGAATACACCCTGTAGACCGGGCGCTGTTTTAATACTCCCTGTAGACCGGGCGCTGTTTGAATACTCCCTGTAGACTGGGCGCTGTTTGAATACTCCCCGTAGACAGGGCGCTGTTTGAATACTCCCCGTAGACCGGGCGCTGTTTGAATACTCCCCTTAGACCGGACACTGTTTCAATACTCCCTGTCGACCAGGCGCTGTGTGAATACTCCCTGTAGACCGGGCGCTGTGTGAATACTCCCTGTGGACCGGGCGCTGTTTGAATACTCCCTGTAGACCGGGCGCTCTTTGAATACTCCCTGTAGACCGGGCGCTATTTGAATACTCCCTGTAGACCGGGGGCTGTTTGAATACTCCCTGTAGACCCGGTGCTGTGTGAATAGACTCTGTAGACAGGGCACTGTGTGAATACTCCCTGTAGACCGGGCGCTTTTGGAATAGACTCTGTAGACTGGGCGCTGTTTGAATACTCCCTGTAGACCGGGCGCTGTTTGAAGACACTCTGTAGACCGGGCGCTGTTTGAATAGTCCCTTTAGACCGGGCGCTGTTGGAATAGACTCTGTAGACCGGGCGCTGTTTGAATACTCCCTGTAGACCGGGCGCTGTTTGAATACTCCCTGTAGACCAGGCGCTGTTTGAATACTCTCTGTAGACCGTGCACTGTGTGAATACTCCCTGTAGACCGGGCGCTGTTTGAATACTCCCTGTAGACCAGGCGCTGTTTGAATACTCTCTGTAGACCGTGCACTGTGTGAATACTCCCTGTAGACCGGGCGCTGTTTGAATACTCTCTGTAGACCGTGCACTGTGTGAATACTCCCTGTAGACAGGGCGCTGTTTGAATACTCTCTGTTGACCAGGCGCTGTTTGAATACTCCCTGTAGACCGGGTGCTGTTTGAATAGACTCTGCAGACTGGGCGCTGTTTGAATACTCCCTGCAGACTGGGCGCTGTTTGAATACTCTCTGTAGACTGGGCGCTGTTTGAATACTCTCTGTAGCCCGGGCGCTGTTTGAATACTCTCTGTAGCCCGGGCGCTGTTTGAATACTCTGTGTAGCCCGGGCGCTGTTTGAATACTCCCTGTAGACCGGGTGCTGTTTGAATAGACTCTGCAGACTGGGCGCTGTTTGAATACTCCCTGCAGACTGGGCGCTGTTTGAATACTCTCTGTAGACTGGGCGCTGTTTGAATACTCTCTGTAGCCCGGGCGCTGTTTGAATACTCTCTGTAGCCCGGGCGCTGTTTGAATACTCTGTGTAGCCCGGGCGCTATTTGAATACTCTGTGTAGCCCGGGCGCAGTTTGAATACTCCCTGTAGACCGGGCGCTATTTGAATACTCCCAGTAGACCGGGCGCTATTTGAATACTCCCAGTAGACCGGGCCCTGTTTGAATCCTCCCTGTAGACCTGGTGCTGTTTGAATACTCTCTGTAGCCCGGGCGCTGTTTGAATACTCTCTGTAGCCCGGGAGCAGTTTGAATACCCTCTGTAGACCGGGCGCTGTTTGAATACCCTCTGTAGACCGGGCGCTGTTTGAATACTCTCTGTAGACCGGGCGCTGTTTGAATACTCTCTGTAGACCGGGCGCTGTGTGAATACTCTCTGTAGCCCGGGCGCTGTTTGAATACTCTCTGTAGACCAGGCGCTGTTTGAATAGACTCTGTAGACCGGGCGCTGCGTGAATACTCCCTGTAGACCGGGCGCTGTTTGAATACTCCGTGTAGCCCGAGCGCTGTTTGAATACTTTCTGTAGACCGGGCGCTGTTTGAATACTCTCTGTAGACCGGGCGCTGTTTGAATACTCCCTGTAGCCTGGGCCCTGTTTGAATACTCCCTGTAGACCGGGCGCTGTTTGAATACTCCCTGTAGACCGGGCGCTGTTTGAATACTCTCTGTAGACCGGGCGCTGTTTGAATACTCCCTGTAGACCGGGCGCTGTTTGAATACTCCCTGTAGACCGGGCGCTGTTTGAATACACTCTGTAGACCGGGCGCTGTTTGAATACTCTCTGTAGACCGGGTGCTGTTTCAACATGCGATCTCTCGAGATGTATAAGATTATTATAAATGTAGGAAGTTGCTGCTCTCCTCAGTTTATGGGTCAATATTTGTGGGCTGAATATTCATGGTCGAGACTAGGGGTTTAGACGCCATGTAATGGAGCACTCTGTGTTAATCTGCAGGCTTCTCATAAACAGCTTCACACCTTCACTCAACATGGGTAATGGTACACAAATGCAGCTCGTCTATTCGAGGGGTGCGGGGTGGGTTATATTCAGAATAACAGATACCCGGGGGGAAGTTTCAGACTGGAATCTAATCGAGGGGTGCGGGGTGGGTTATATTCAGAATAACAGATACCCTGGCGGGTGTTATAGACTGGAATCTAATCGAGGGGTTCGGGGTGGGTTATATACAGAATAACAGATACCCGGGAGGGAGATACAGACTGGAAACTACTCGAGGGGTTCAGGGTGGGTTATATACAGAATAACAGATACCCGTGAGGGAGTTACAGACTGGAATCTAATCGAGGGGTTCGGGGTGGGTTATATACAGAATAACAGATACCCGTGAGGGAGTTACAGACTGGAATCTAATCGAGGGTTTGAATACTCTCTGTAGACCGAGCTCTTTTTGAATACTCCCTGTAGACCGGGCGCTGTTTGAATACTCCGTGTAGACCGGGCGCTGTTTGAATACTCCCTGTAGACTGGGCGCTGTTTGAATACTCCCTGTAGACTGGGCGCTGTTTGAATACTCCCTGTAGACCGGGCCCTGTTTGAATACTCTCTGTCGACCGGGTGCTGTTTGAATAGACTCTGTAGACCGGGTGCTGTTTGAATAGACTCTGTAGACCGGGTGCTGTTTGAATACTCCCTGTAGACCGGGCGCTGTTTGAATACTCCCTGTGGACCGGGCGCTGTTTGAATACTCCCTGTAGACCGGGCGCTGTTTGAATATTCCCTGTAGACCGGGCGCTCTTTGAATACTCTCTGTCGACCGGGCGCTGTTTGAATACTCTCTGTAGACCGGGTGCTGTTTGAATACTCTCTGTAGACCGGGCGCTATTTGAATACTCCCTGTAGACCGGGGGCTGTGTGAATAGACTCTGTAGACAGGGCACTGTGTGAATACTCCCTGTAGACCGGGCGCTTTTGGAATAGACTCTGTAGACTGGGCGCTGTTTGAATACTCCCTGTAGACCGGGCGCTGTTTGAAGACACTCTGTAGACCGGGCGCTGTTTGAATAGTCCCTTTAGACCGGGCGCTGTTGGAATAGACTCTGTAGACCGGGCGCTGTTTGAATACTCCCTGTAGACCGGGCGCTGTTTGAATACTCCCTGTAGACCGGGCGCTGTTTGAATCCTCTCTGTAGCCCGGGCGCTGTGTGAATACTCCGTGTAGCCCGAGCGCTGTTTGAATACTTTCTGTTGACCGGGCGCTGTTTGAATACTCTCTGTAGACCGTGCACTGTGTGAATACTCCCTGTAGACCGGGCGCTGTTTGAAGACACTCTGTAGACCGGGCGCTGTTTGAAAAGTCCCTTTAGACCGGGCGCTGTTGGAATAGACTCTGTAGACCGGGCGCTGTTTGAATACTCCCTGTAGACCGGGCGCTGTTTGAATACTCCCTGTAGACCGGGCGCTGTTTGAATCCTCTCTGTAGACCGTGCACTGTGTGAATACTCCCTGTAGACCGGGCGCTGTTTGAACACTCTCTGTAGCCCGGGCGCTTTTTGAATACTCCGTGTAGCCCGAGCGCTGTTTGAATACTCTCTGTTGACCGGGCGCTGTTTGAATACTCTCTGTAGACCGTGCACTGTGTGAATACTCCCTGTAGATCGGGCGCTGTTTGAATACTCTCTGTAGACCGTGCACTGTGTGAATACTCCCTGTAGACCGGGTGCTGTTTGAATAGACTCTGCAGACTGGGCGCTGTTTGAATACTCCCTGCAGACTGGGCGCTGTTTGAATACTCTCTGTAGCCCGGGCGCTGTTTGAATACTCTGTGTAGCCCGGGCGCTATTTGAATACTCTGTGTAGCCCGGGCGCAGTTTGAATACTCCCTGTAGACCGGGCGCTATTTGAATACTCCCAGTAGACCGGGCGCTATTTGAATACTCCCAGTAGACCGGGCCCTGTTTGAATCCTCCCTGTAGACCTGGTGCTGTTTGAATACTCTCTGTAGCCCGGGCGCTGTTTGAATACTCCCTGTAGCCCGGGCGCTGTTTGAATACCCTCTGTAGACCGGGCGCTGTTTGAATACTCCCAGTAGACCGGGCGCTGTGTGAATACTCTCTGTAGACCGGGCGCTGTTTGAATACTCTCTGTCGACCGGGCGCTGTTTGAATAGACTCTGTAGACCGGGCGCTGTGTGAATACTCTCTGTAGACCGGGCGCTGTGTGAATACTCTCTGTAGACCGGGCGCTGTTTGAATCCTCCCTGTAGACCTGGTGCTGTTTGAATACTCTCTGTAGCCCGGGCGCTGTTTGAATACTCCCTGTAGCCCGGGCGCTGTTTGAATACCCTCTGTAGACCGGGCGCTGTTTGAATACTCCCAGTAGACCGGGCGCTGTGTGAATACTCTCTGTAGACCGGGCGCTGTTTGAATACTCTCTGTAGACCGGGCGCTGTTTGAATACTCCCTGTAGCCTGGGCCCTGTTTGAATACTCCCTGTAGACCGGGCGCTGTTTGAATACTCTCTGTAGACCGAGCTCTGTTTGAATACTCCCTGTAGACCGGGCGCTGTTTGAATACTCCCTGTAGACCGGGCGCTGTTTGAATACTCCCTGTAGACCGGGCGCTGTTTGAATACACTCTGTAGACCGGGCGCTGTTTGAATACACTCTGTAGACCGGGCGCTGTTTGAATACTCCCTGTCGACAGGGCGCTGTTTGAATACTCCCTGTAGACCGGGCGCTGTTTGAATACACTCTGTAGACCGGGCGCTGTTTGAATCCTCCCTGTAGACAGGACGCTGTTTGAATACTCTCTGTAGACCGGGCGCTGTTTGAATACACTCTGTAGACAGGGCGCTGTTTGAATACTCTCTGTAGACCGGGTGCTGTTTCAACATGCGATCTCTCGAGATGTATAAGATTATTATAAATGTAGGAAGTTGCTGCTCTCCTCAGTTTATGGGTCAATATTTGTTAGCTGAATATTCATGGTCGAGACTCGGGGTTTAGACGCCATGTAATGGAGCACACTGTGTTAATCTGCAGGCTTCTCATAAACAGCTTCACACCTTCACTCAACATGGGTAATGGTACACAAATGCAGCTCGTCTAATCGAGGGGTGCGGGGTGGGTTATATTCAGAATAACAGATACCCGGGGGAAGTTACAGACTGGAATCTAATCGAGGGGTGCGGGGTGGGTTATATTCAGAATAACAGATACCCTGGCGGGTGTTATAGACT
The DNA here is from genome assembly GCF_020745735.1 of Hemiscyllium ocellatum. NCBI lineage: Eukaryota > Metazoa > Chordata > Chondrichthyes > Orectolobiformes > Hemiscylliidae > Hemiscyllium > Hemiscyllium ocellatum. The sequence continues at coordinate 7,717,650 of NC_083450.1, forward strand.
GGAATCTAATCGAGGGGTTCGGGGTGGGTTATATTCAGAATAACAGATACCCTGGCGGGTGTTATAGACTGGAATCTAATCGAGGGGTTCGGGGTGGGTTATATACAGAATACCAGATACCCGGGAGGGAGATACAGACTGGAAACTACTCGAGGGGTTTGGGGTGGGTTATATACAGAATAACAGATACCCGTGAGGGAGTTACAGACTGGAATCTAATCGAGGGGTTCGGGGTGGGTTATATACAGAATAACAGATACCCGGGAGGGAGATACAGACTGGAAACTACTCGAGGGGTTTGGGGTGGGTTATATACAGAATAACAGATACCCGGAGGGAGATACAGACTGGAATCTAATCGACGGGTTCGGGGTGGGTTATATACAGAGTAACAGATTCCCAGGAAGGAGATACAGACTGGAATCTAATCTCGGTTTTGGAGGTAGGTTATGTACAGAGTAATAGATACCCAGGTGTACAGCATTTAAGGTTAGTGTGGGCTGTGTTGTCGATGGGCTGGGGCTGACTTGATGGGCTGACGGGTCTCTTTCTTTCCTGCAGATACCCAGCTCGGTCAGAAGGTGGCAGCAGCACTGAAGGTGTTGGAGGAAGCTCTGGGACAGTACAGTCTGTCGGAGATCAGTGTGGCCTTTAACGGTGGCAAGGACTGTACTGCCCTGCTACACCTCTACCACGCAGCCGTGAGCAGGTCAGGGCCAGTCCAGGGGGTTAGATACAGGGTACAGCTCCCTCTACACTGTCCCCCCATCCCAGGGACAGGGACAGCACGGGGCCAGATACAGAGTAAAGCTTCCTTTACACTGTCCCCACCCATCCCAGGGACAGGGACAGCACGGGGTTAGATACAGAGTAAAGCTCACTCTACACTGTCTCCCCATCCCAGGGACAGGGACAGCACGGGGTTAGATACAGAGTAAAGCTCCCTCTACACTGTCTCCCCCATCCCAGGGACAGGGACAGCACGGGGTTAGATACAGAGTAAAGCTCCCTCTACACTGTCTCCCCCATCCCAGGGACAGGGACCACACGGGTCCAGATACAGAGTAAAGCTCCCTTTACACTGTCTCCCCCATCCCAGGGACAGGGACAGCACGGGGCCAGAGACAGAGTAAAGCTCCCTCTACACTGTTTCCCACCCCCCACCCCCCCCATCCCAGGGACAGGGACTGCACGGGGCTAGATACAGAGTAAAGCTCCCTCTACACTGTCCCCCCATCCCAGGGACAGGGACCGCACGGGGTTAGATACAGAGTAAAGCTCTCCCTACACTGTCCCCTTGAAAGGATGGGACCGGTTTGGAGACTGTGGTTCTGCTGTCACCACCCTGGGACCCTGTTGCCACGCCCTGGCCCTGTCTGTTTCGTTGCCAGGCGTTAGTCCACTTGCCCCAATGGGGCTCCCCTGAGTGAGCTCACCTTCCCCTCGGTGTCTGCACACACGATCCTCACAGAGCACAACGGGCCTGAATGACGAGAAACAGCCGATTCTGGTTCACCCGCAACGCCTCTCGCAGTCGAATAGCTGCCTTCCAGCTCCGAACCGGGCTCCCTGCACCCCTGCCTGGTGTGGGGTGTGCCAGCAATAGGGGCAGCAGGCAGTGACAGTCCATACACGTGACCTCTGCAATGCCAACATTCTTGGGGAGATCATTTCGGATTTTCCATGTTCTTTTTCCCACAGGAAGTATCCGGACCAGGAGAACCAGCTGCAGGCACTGTACATCCGAATTGTTTCGGCATTCCCAGAACTGGAGCAGTTTATTGAGGACACAACTAAAAGGTCAGTGTTTGCTGAGCAGCCCCAGTCTCCCCCGAACCCCTCGATTCAATTCCAGTCTGTAACTCCCTCCCGGGTATCTGTCATCCTGTATATACCCCACCCCGAACCCCTCGATTAGATTCCAGTCTGTAACTCCCTCCCGGGTATCTGTCATCCTGTATATACCCCACCCCGAACCCCTCGATTAGATTCCAGTCTGTAACTCCCTCCCGGGTATCTGTTATTCTGTATATAACCCACCCCGAACCCCTGGATTAGATTCCAGTCTGTAACTCCCTCCCGGGTATCTGTCATCCTGTATATACCCCACCCCGAACCCCTCGATTAGATTCCAGTCTGTAACTCCCTCCCGGGTATCTGTTATTTTGTATATAACCCAGCCCGAACCCCTCGATTAGATTCCAGTCTGTAACTCCCTCCCGGGTATCTGTTATTCTGTATGTAACCCACCCTGAACCCCTCGATTAGATTCCAGTCTGTAACTCCCTCCCGGGTATCTGTCATCCTGTATATACCCCACCCTGAACCCCTCGATTAGATTCCAGTCTGTAACTCCCTCCTGGGTATCTGTTATTCTGTATATAACCCACCCCGAACCCCTCGATTAGATTCCAGTCTGTAACTCCCTCCCGGGTATCTGTTATTCTGTATATATACAAACCTTCCCCACCCGGTGCCCTCGTTTGGTCGTGCTGTGTTTGTGTACCATGTCCCTGTGTTGAGTGGAACTGTGATGCTGCTGTGGGAAGGCTGATAGTCGCTGGTGTCTCTCACTAGGTACCAGCTGCAGATTTACACCGTGTGTGGGGACATCAAGGAAGCCCTGACTGACCTGAAGACACAACAGCCTCACATCAAGGCCGTGCTGATGGGGACAAGGCGTACAGACCCTTACTCCCGGACCCTCAGCCCCATGTGTATGACCGACCCTGGGTGGCCACAGTACATGAGGGTCAATCCCTTGCTGGTGGGTATTAGACGCTGCTGCCCCACCCGCATACTGGGCCCGGCCAGCATGAGAGAGCCCTGGGTTAGCCCAGGTTTGATGCCCAGTCAGACGTGTATTTCCGGGGTGTCACAGAGACCTGTGCAGCTGCTGCATGCACTCTCGCTGCTACTGTGTCGCAAAGGCAGCAGCCACGGCGTTTCCTATTTGTGGATAGCAAGATTCCACCCCCCCCAGCAGCTGGTCTCAGTGACGTGTGGTGATCATTCTGCCCTGCAAAGGTGGGCACGAAAGTCCCCTCGCGCTCTCTCTCTCTCCCTCTCCCTGTTCTCCCTCTCCCTCTTCACCCTCTCCCTCTTCTCCCTCTCCCTCTTCTCCCTCTCCCTCTTCACCCTCTCCCTCTCCCTCTTCTCCCTCTCCCTCTTCTCCCTCTCCCTGTTCTCCCTCTCCCTCTTCACCCTCTCCCTCTCCCTCTTCTCCCTCTCCCTCTTCACCCTCTCCCTCTTCTCCCTCTCCCTCTTCTTCCTCTCCCTGTTCTCCCTCTCCCTCTTCTCCCTCTCCCTCTCCCTCTTCTCCCTCTCCCTCTTCTTCCTCTCCCTGTTCTCCCTCTCCCTCTTCTCCCTCTCCCTCTTCACCCTCTCCCTCTTCTCCCTCTCCCTCTTCTCCCTCTCCCTCTTCACCCTCTCCCTGTTCTCCCTCTCCCTCTTCTCCCTCTCCCTCTTCACCCTCTCCCTCTTCTCCCTCTCCCTCTTCACCCTCTCCCTCTCCCTCTTCTCCCTCTCCCTCTTCACCCTCTCCCTGTTCTCCCTCTCCCTCTTCACCCTCTCCCTCTTCACCCTCTCCCTCTTCTCCCTCTCCCTCTTCACCCTCTCCCTCTTCTCCCTCTCCCTGTTCTCCCTGTTTGTCTCTCTCTCTTTCTCTCTCTCTCCCTCTCAATCTATCTTTCCATCTCTCTCTTACTCTGTCTGTCTCTCTTTCTCTCTGTCACTCCCATTCTCCCTACCCCTCTCCCAAACGTGAGACCCCCGTCGCCCCCCCCCCCCCGATATGAGACAGCTCCCCTCCCCCCACTAAAGACTGAGGTGACGCTGGCTGAATCGGAGTGGAATCAGGAACCCGGGGGTGAGGGAATGGGGGGGAGGGGGGGGGAAGGTTACTGTGGGATTCAGAAAGGGTTCATCACCACGTCTCCCCGCGCCCAAACCCCTCCCACCTCCCCCACCCAAAACCAGGGTTTGTAGGAGGGTACCTCAATGGAGATGTACAACTGACGAAAACTGTGCTGTGCCTGTTGCAGGACTGGAGTTACCATGAAATCTGGGAATTTATCCGAAGCCTCTACCTCCCGTACTGTATCCTGTATGACAAAGGGTAAGTCACCTCTTACACATTCACCTCCATCCCTCTCTGTGGCTGTGACCCTGCGCTCTCTTCTCACCCTGATGCACCTTGTATGGCACGGTCTGTCTGCAGAGTGCGAGAAATGTCACTTTTCCCTGTAACTGGGTGTGTGTGACAGCAATCAATCAAATTAAATCCAAAACTAATTACTTCCCGGACTCAACTCGTATCCTTATGGAATGGAGATCAAATTATCCCTCTTCATTTCTACACCCCGTTTCCTCAGCGCTGACCCTCCGACAGCGCCCACTCCCTCAGCGCTGACCCTCCGACAGCGCCCACTCCCTCAGCGCTGACCCTCCCACAGCACCCACTCCCTCAGCACTGACCCTCCCACAGCGCCCGCTCCCTCAGCACTGACCCTCTGACAGCACCCACTCCCTCAGCACTGACCCTCCCACAGCACCCACTCCCTCAGCACTGACCCTCCCACAGCGCCCACTCCCTCAGCGCTGACCCTCTGACAGCGCCCGCTCTCTCAGCACTGACCCTCCGACAGTGCCCGCTCTCTCAGCACTGACCCTCCGACAGCGCCTGCTCCCTCAGCACTGACCCTCCCACAGCGCCCACTCCCTCAGCACTGACCCCCCGACAGCACCCACTCCCTCAGCACTGACCCTCTGACAGCACCCACTCCCTCAGCACTGACCCTCCCACAGCACCCACTCCCTCAGCACTGACCCTCCCACAGCGCCCACTCCCTCAGCGCTGACCCTCCCACAGCGCCCACTCCCTCAGCGCTGACCCTCCGACAGTGCCTGCTCCCTCAGCACTGGCCCTCTGACAGCTTCCACTCCCTCAGCACTGACCCTCCCACAGCGCCCACTCCCTCAGCACTGACCCCCCGACAGCACCCACTCCCTCAGCACTGACCCTCTGACAGCACCCACTCCCTCAGCACTGACCCTCCCACAGCGCCCACTCCCTCAGCGCTGACCCTCCCACAGCGCCCACTCCCTCAGCACTGACCCTCCCACAGCACCCACTCCCTCAGCACTGACCCTCCCACAGCGCCCACTCCCTCAGCACTTGACCCTCTTCGGTCCAACCAGTCCATACCAAACGTAATCCCCGAGTCTCTGACTGTTACCGAGGTCACTGCTCCTGACCCGGGCCTGGGTTGGAGAAAGGCAGTGTGACGCTTGCCATGGTCGAATAGCGTGTCAGCTCCACCTCTCTGTGGGTGGACTTTGGGGAAGTGATGGGGAGGTGTGCCTCAAACTCTCTGTCTAACGTGACGTCTCTTCTTTTATCTGCACCCGTCCCCCTCCTCGCCACCCCACCCCCCTCGTCCTGCCCCCTCCATACCTCTACCCCTCCCTGTCCTCTTCCCGCCCCTTCACCTCCTCACCCTTTCCCTCCCCCTCCCCCACAGTTACACCTCCCTGGGGAGTATGGAGAACACGGCGAAGAACCCCAGCCTGCGGTACGTGAACTCCCTTGGCCTGGACAGGTACCGGCCCGCGTACCAGCTGGAGAAGGAGGAAAACGAGCGATCCTCCCGGAAGTAGCTGGGGGCTGATTCCCGCCCCCGCCCACCCCCCCATTCACCAATCCATCCCTCTCTTCTCCCCCCCCCGCCCTTCCATCACCCTCTCTCCCACCCCGTCTTCCTTCTCTCTCTCTCTCCCCCCCTTCTCTCTCTCTCTCTCCCCCCTTCTCTCTCTCTCTCTCTCTCTCCCCCCTTCTCTCTCTCTCTCTCTCTCCCCCCCTTTTTCTCTCCCCCCTTTCTCTCTCTCCCCCCCTTCTCTCTCTCTCTCTCCCCCCTTCTCTCTCTCTCTCTCCCCCCTTCTCTCTCTCTCTCTCCCCCCTTCTCTCTCTCTCTCTCTCCCCCCTTCTCTCTCTCTCTCTCTCTCCCCCCTTCTCTCTCTCTCTCTCTCTCCCTCCCCCCTTCTCTCTCTCCCCCCTTCTCTCTCTCTTCCCCCCTTCTCTCTCTTCCCCCCCCCCACACCTTCTCTCTCTCTCTCTCCCCCGCTCTCTCTCTTCCCCACTTAACGGTTATCCTGTCCCGTTCTCCCTCTCCCCGAAAGGTTCCCTGCCAACACAAAGCCAGCTATTCGACTGTGGCGGGCCTCGCTCCCCCAGGCCTGCACCCCGCCTTGGGAAGACTCCCGAATCCTTTCTCCTGGCGACCGACGCCCAGGGCAGGGTGGGGTTTGGGGAACAGGGTGAGAGTGCACCGCCCCTCATAACCTCTTACCCTCCCCAACCTTACCCCGGCCCACCCCAGGGGTCAGGCCTGGGCACTAACCTCGACTCGCCCAACGGGGTGCGCCGCTGGTGGGGAGGGGAGAGAGCGCTCGCTTTCAGGATCATCACTGGATAGCTCCCTTCCCACTAGTTGGCGATGCCTCTCCCAGGCGATCAGCGGCAGGGGGAGTGGCATGTTTGGAGGGGGTTACGCCTCCCTCTGAGCCTGGCTGGGGTAAGACTGACCTCTAACCCCTCCCCTCCAGTGACAACGAGGGGGAGTGCTACAGCCCCCCCCCCCCCCCCCCCCCCCACAACCACCTCCCGTGTGGTGTAGGCCCGCATTAGAGGAGGGAGTCTCAGGATTCTGACCCCGAAGGAACGGCCGAGATATTTCGGGACGGTGTGTGTGAGGTAGGGGTCACAGAGGGGCTGGTGTTCCCCGTGTATCTGCGTCCCCACCCCCACCCGTCCAGGGGGGTAGAGGTGACAGGGTTTGGGGAAAGTGCTGTCTAAGGAGCCAGGCTGCAGTGGTACACCCTGCTGTGACTGGGGGGAGTGGGAGGGAAGGGTGGGGGGTGTTTGTGGGTGTGGTGCCAATCGAGGTGGGTGGGGAGCTGCTTTGTCCCTGGACGGTGTCGAGCTTCTCGAGTGTTGTCGGAGCTGCCCCCTCCTCCGTCCAGGGGTGAGTGGGGAGTATTCCCTCACCCTCCTGACTCCTGCCTCATCGATGGTGGGACAGGCTTTGGGGAGGAGGGAGGGAGTCAGGAGGGGGGGTGACTCGCTGCAGGATTGTGTTGATAGCGGCTGCTGGGGCCTGGGAGAAAATTGGAAAATGGACCACATGAAACGTCTCAGGGTGCACTTGTTCCAGAGTGCGAATGACTGTCCTCAAGTTGTGTCGGTCTGTTACTGTCCGGAAGGATGTGACTTTTTTCCTGATTGTGTCCGTCTCTATCCTGAAGGAAATTAGATATTAAACGCTGTCAAAATGTCTACTTTGTGTCATGTGTTCTGTATCTAACCCCGTGCTGTCCCTGTCCCTGTGGTCAGGGAAAACAGTGTAGAGGGAGCTTTACTCTGTATCTAACCCCGTGCTGTCCCTGTCCCTGGGATCGGGAGGGACGATGTAGAGGGAGCTTTACTCTGTATCTAACTCTGTGCTGTCCCTTTCCCTGGGATGGGGGGACAGTGTAGAGGGAGCTTTACTCTGTATCTAACTCTGTGCTGTCCCTGTCCCTGTCCCTGGGATGGGGGGGTGGCAGTGTAGAGGGAGCTTTACTCTGTATCTAACCCCGTGCTGTCCCTGTCCCTGGGAGTATTTGATGGGGTGAACACGAGATGAAATAAAATTGTTATGTTCCTGCTGTTATTTTTGTGTTGTCCGTCTGTCTTGAAGATAGAGTTGTACAGTACGAACCAGAACCTCCGGCCCCCAGCAGTCTGTGTCGGCCACAATCCCAAACTAAACTAGTCCCACCTGCCCTGCTCCTGGCCCCAATCCCCCCAAACTGTTCCTATTCACGGACTTTATCAAAATGTCCTTTCAACATAACTGTACCTACATCCACCACTTCCTGTGGGATTTCATTCCAACATGACCTACCCTCTGTTAAAATAAAAGTTGCTCCTCATGTCTTTTTGCAATCTTTACCCTTTCACCCTAAAAGCATGCGCCTTGGTCTTGAAATCCTCCATCTCAGGGGAAAAGACCTTGTCTGTTTACCCTATCCATGCCCCTCGTGATTTTGTAAACCTCTATAAGGTCACCCCTCAGCCTCCTCCACTCCAGGGAAAGAAGTCTCAGTATCTCAACCCCTTCCCCTCTCCATTTCCGGCAGCATCCTGGTAAATCTCTTCCGAACCCCTCTCCGGTTCAATAATCTCCTTCCTGTAACAGGGCGACCGGAACTGGACACAGTTCTCCAGACGAGTCCTCACCAATGTCCTGTACAACCCCAACATAACATCCCCAACTCCTGTACTCAAAGGTCTGAGCAATGAAGGCAAGCGTGTTATAAACACCTCCTTAACCACCCTGTGACGCAAACTTCAAAAGAATTATGTCCCTGAGCCCCTCGGTCTCTCTGCTCTACAAAACTACCCAGGGTCCTACCATTAACTGTATACGTCCTGCCCTGGTTCATTCTCCCAAAATGCAACACCCTCGCATTTCTCCAAACTAAACTCCATCTGCCACTCCTCAGCCCATTCATCTAATCGATCAAGATCTCTCTGTGATCGTAGATAACCATCTTTACTGTCCCAGTACGCCTCCACTTTTGGTGTCATCCACAAACGTACAAACCACGCCTCCGAAATTCTCATCCAAATCATTGCTATAAATGACAAAGAGCAGGGCGACTGGAGGTCTGTGTGCGAGTGTATTGAAGATGTTGATGTGTTGCTGTATCCTGTCTCGGAGGGAGTGAGGGGCTGCAGGCGCTGGAGATCAGAGTCGAGAGAGAGCGGCGCTGGAAAAGCACAGCAGGTCGGGCAGCATCCCCGAGATCAGGAGAGTCAACGTTTCGGGCATAAGGTGAAGGGGTTATCCCTGAAACGTTGATTCTTCTGCTCCTCGGGGATGCTGCCTGACCTGCTGTGCTTTTCCAGCATCACACGGTCAACTCTGCATCCTGTCGCGATAAGACAGGGTCCCTTAATGTTGTGTTTAATGCCGTGATGTTTTGTAAAGAATTGATTTTTGTATCATTCTTGTGTCATAATATTCCTGATGATGGCTTACCCTGTGTCAGTAGTGGATGGATTGTGGCTTGCGTTGGTAGGTGTGAAGCTCACTTTTACACCCAGCTCCACCGTCATACCTTTACCTCCCATGTTCATTCATTTTGTGGGATGTGGGCATCGCTGGCTGGGCCCAGTGTTTATTGCCTGTCCCTAGTTGCCCCCTTGCGAAGGTGGGGGTGAGGTGGCACCTTGAACTGCTGCAGTCCACCCTTAGGGAGGGACGGAGGGCCGGAATTTTGACTCGTGGACACTGAAGGGACGGCGATAGATTTCCAGATGGTGAGTGGCTAGGAGGGGAACTTGCAGGGACTGGCATTCTCGACATACCTGCTGCCCCTCACCCCCTCCAGGGGGTAGAGGTGACGGGTTTGGGAAGGTGCTAAGGAGCCTGGCTGCAGTGGGTCTTGTAGACGGTACACCCTGCTGTGACTGGGGGGGTGGAGGGAGGGGGGTGTTTGTGGGTGTGGTGTCAATCGAGCAGGGGGAGCTGCTTTGTCCCTGGACGGTGTCGAGCTTCTCGAGTGTTGTCGGAGCTGCCCCCCCCGTCTGTCCGGGGCAAGTGGGGAGTATTCCCTCACCCTCCTGACTCGTGCCTTGTCGATGGTTGGACAGGCTTTGGAGGGGGGAGTCAGGAGGGGAGTTACTCGCTGCAGGATTCCCAGCCTCTGACCTCCTCTTGGAGCCGCTGTGTTTATATGGGGCTGGGTCCAGTTCAGTTTCTGGGCAACGGGAACCCCCAGGATGTTGACAGTGGGGGGATTCAGTGATGGTAACCATTGAGCGTCAAGGGGGCCTTGATTAGATTCTAGAAGGTAGGCCTTGCAGGTTTGGAAGGTGCTTCCTGGAGGAGGTGTTGTTTGTGGGATCTTACAGTGCATTTCTTTCTTTCCAACAGCAACAGGATATTTCCAAATGACTCCGTCGGTGGGTGGGACGCTTCAGGCAGTGTCCACTCCCTCAGCCCTGACCCTCCGACACCACCCGCTCCCTCAGCCCTGACCCTCCCACAGCGCCCACTCCCTCAGCACTGATCCTCCCACAGCACCCGCTCCCTCTGCACTGACCCTCCCACAGCACCCGCTCCCTCAGCGCTGACCCTCCCACAGCGCCCACTCCCTCAGCGCTGACCCTCCGACACCACCCGCTCCCTCAGCACTGACCCTCCCACAGCACCCCCTCCCTCAGCACTGACCCTCCCACAGCACCCGCTCCCTCAGCACTGACCCTCCCACAGCACCCGCTCCCTCAGCACTGACCCTCCCACAGCGCCCGCTCCCTCAGCACTGACCCTCCCACAGCGCCCGCTCCCTCAGTCCTGACCCTCCGACAACACCCGCTGTCTAGCACTGACCCTCCCACAGCACCCACTCCCTCAGCACTGACCCTCCCACAGCGCCCACTCCCTCAGCACTGATCCTCCCACAACACCCGCTCCCTCTGCACTGACCCTCCCATAGCACCCGCTCCCTCAGCGCTGACCCTCCGACACCACCCGTTCCCTCAGCACTGACCCTCCCACAGCGCCCACTCCCTCAGCGCTGACCCTCCGACACCACCCGCTCCCTCAGCACTGACCCTCCCACAGCACCCCCTCCCTCAGCACTGACCCTCCCACAGCACCCGCTCCCTCAGCACTGACCCTCCCACAGCACCCGCTCCCTCAGCACTGACCCTCCCACAGCGCCCGCTCCCTCAGCACTGACCCTCCCACAGCGCCCACTCCCTCAGTCCTGACCCTCCGACAACACCCGCTGTCTAGCACTGACCCTCCCACAGCACCCACTCCCTCAGCACTGACCCTCCCACAGCGCCCGCTCCCTCAGCACTGACCCTCCCACAGCGCCCACTCCCTCAGCCCTGACCCTCCGACAACACCCGCTCCCTCAGCACTGACCCTCCCACAGCGCCCACTCCCTCAGCCCTGACCCTCCGACAACACCCGCTCCCTCAGCACTGACCCTCCCACAGCGCACACTCCCTCAGCACTGACCCTCCGACAACACCCGCTCCCTCAACACTGACCCTCCCACAGCGCCCACTCCCTCAGCCCTGACCCTCCGACAACACCCGCTCCCTCAGCACTGACCCTCCCACAGCGCACACTCCCTCAGCACTGACCCTCCGACAACACCCGCTCCCTCAACACTGACCCTCCCACAGCGCCCACTCCCTCAGCCCTGACCCTCCGACAACACCCGCTTCCTCAGCACTGACCCTCCCATAGCACCCACTCCCTCAGCGCTGACCCTCCCACAGCACCCGCTCCCTCAGCACTGACCCTCCCACAGCACCCGCTCCCTCAGCACTGACCCTCCCACAGCGCCCACTCCCTCAGCCCTGACCCTCCGACAACACCCGCTCTCTAGCACTGACCCTCCCACAGCGCCCGCTCCCTCAGCGCTGACCCTCCGACAGTGCCCGCTACCTCAGCACTGACCCTCTCACAGCACACACTCCCTCAGCCCTGACCCTCCGACAACACCCGCTCTCTAGCACTGACCCTCCCACAGCACCCGCTCCCTCAGCACTGACCCTCCCACAGCACCCGCTCCCTCAGCACTGACCCTCCCACAGCACCCGCTCCCTCCGCACTGACCCTCCAACAGCACCCGCTCCCTCAGCACAGACCCTCCCACAGCGCCCGCTCCCTCAGCGCTGACCCTCCCACAGAGCGCCCACTCCCTCAGCGCTGACCCTCCCACAGCGCCCACCCGTCAGCACTGACCCTCCCACAGCGCCCGCTCCCTCAGCACTGACCCTCTCACAGCACACACTCCCTCAGCCCTGACCCTCCGACAACACCCGCTCTCTAGCACTGACCCTCCCACAGCACCCGCTCCCTCAGCACTGACCCTCCGACAGTGTACATTCCCTCAGCACTGACCCTCCCATAGCACCCACTCCCTCAGCACTGATCCTCCCACAGCGCCCACTCCCTCAGCACAGACCCTCCCACAGCACCCACTCCCTCAGCACTGACCCTCCCACAACACCCACTCCCTCAGTGCTGAAACTCTGACAGAGCGGTCCAAAACTGCACTCTGGCTGTTACAAAAGCAGAAAGACAACATTAAGGGACCCTGCCTTATTGCAACAGGATGCAGAGTTGACTGAGTGATGCTGGGGAAGCTCACCAGGTCTGGCAGCATCGGTGGTGTGTATGAGAGAGAGTGTTTAGTTCTGGTGACCATCCCTCAGCTGAGCTGTGGCTTGTCGAAGCTTATCAAAGTCTTGATGCATTCAGACTCTATTGTGCCCAGACCTCCCCATGCCCATGCTGCATTCCCTTTCTCTGTCTCCCACACCCCCAGTCGCTTTCAAGGCTGGCTCTGGGTTTATAATGTTCTGGAACTCTCTAGAATGCTGTCTGACCCAGGCCTGGCACTGTGTGTGTGTGGGTGGGTGGGTGGATGCTGCCCAGGAGCTAATCTCTCCCTTTTGTCTCGTGTCGCCTTGGGAACAGGGCCAGACGCCATTGTCAGGAGCCGCTTGCTTTTTCCAGAATGTTCTGTCGGCCAACGCTGGACAATTGCGCTTCAAACTGCGCTGAAACAGCCCCCTCACCTCCGGGTTGTTAACAGAGGGGGGTATTCAGACTGCCCATCCCCACCCCAAGCTGGTGACTCCAGGCACACGGAGGGGGTTGACGTTTGACCCTTTCCCAGGGAGCCATTAGGGGATGGCCATTCTCGATAATGCCAGCCTCACCCACCTCCTGCGAGAGAGAGAGAGGGCGTTCAAAGGTTTGGGGGGGGTGGGGGAAATGGGTAAATGTTGGACAATCCACCATCGCCTCTCAGGGCCTTGCTCCCTGGGAGGTGGGCTTGTTGACCTCCGTGCTGGGAGAATTCCCTTCGTCTATGACCTGCCCCTTCCCTCCAGCCTCCCCCACCTCCTCCCTCGGGAAGGTGGCAAATACCAGAGTGCGCTCTGTCAAGGCACGCAGTTGGGGGGGTTACATTGGTATCCAGGAGCGAGGGTGTCTCTGCAATCATCAGATTGGAGTATCACGGGGTCTCCGAGGGAGAGGAGCATAGACCGATTCCCGGGAACGTCAGGATTTGACGTATGGAGAGAGATAAGAGACCGGGTCAGTTCGGGTTATGTCAGCTGGGAGTTCAGAAGGGCGGGGAGGGGGGGAAAGGAATCTCATGGAAACCTCTCACGTTCCAAACGCAGGAGACAGGGAAAGGATGTCGGAGTCCGGAATCGCGGAGGGCCACGGTCTAAAGGGGACGGGGTGGGAGTGAGATAGGGGAGGAATGTCTTCACCCCAACCCCGCAGAGAGTGGGGGTGGGGGAGATGGAGGAGAAATCCCTCCCCTCTCCCCACCCCAGAGAGCGGGGAAGGGGAGATTGTCTAAGATAGAGGAGAAATCCCTCACCTCTCCCCACCCCAGAGAGCGGGGGTGGGGGAGATTGTTGGATTCTCTGAGGGAGGGGTGGGAGAAATGTCTTCCCCCCCCCCCCACAGAGGGCAGGGGGGAGATTATGGAACTCCCTGCCCCAGAACAGATGCTGAAACATAGAGGAATCAGACAGGGACGATGGGGTGGGGTACTGAGCTGCATGAGGAGAAAGTGAGGACTGCAGATGCTGGAGATCAGAGTCAAAACGTGGAACTGGAAAAGCCCAGGCAGCATCCGAGGAGCAGGAATAAAAGCCCTTCATCAGAAACATTGACTCTCCTGCTCCTCGGATGCTGCCTGACCGGCTGTGCTTTTCCAGCACCAAACCTTTTTGGCGTTGAGTCGGATGATCCCATTGAATGGGATAGCAGGCACGATCGGCTCAATGGGATCCCACCGCCCACTCCTGTTTGAGATGTTGAGTGTTGTTTGGGGATGGGTCGGGGGTTGGGTTGAACTTCTCATGGCGGGAACCTTCATTGACATTGGGGGGAGGAGCTGATGGGCTGGCAGGGTGGGGTAGCAGGTGTGCAGGGCTAAGTGGTCTCCTGCTCCCGTCTCTCTGTTGGAATAGTCACAGAATCCCCACCGTGTGGGAACAGGCCATTCAGCCCAGCAAGTCCACACTGGCCCTCCAAAGAGTGACCCACCCAGACCCATTTCCCTGTTACTCTGCATTTACCCCTAACTCATCCACCCTAACCTGCACATCCCTGAGCACTATGGGACAATTTAGCATGGCCAACCCACCCTAAACTGCACATCCCTGGGCACTATGGGACAATTTAGCATGGCCAATCCACCCTAACCTGCACATCCCTGGGCACTATGAGACAATTTAGCATGGCCAACCCATCCTAAACTGCACATCCCTGGGCACTATGGGACAATTTAGCATGGCCAATCCACCCTAACCTGCACATACCTGGGCACTATGGGACAATTTAGCATGGCCAATCCACCCTAACCTGCACATCCCTGGACACTATGGGACAATTTAGCATGGCCAATCCACCCTAACCTGCACATCCCTGGACACTATGGGACAATTTAGCATGGCCAATCCACCCTAACCTGCACATCCCTGTGCACTATGGGACAATTTAGCATGGCCAATCCACCCTAACCTGCACATCCCTGGACACTACGGGACAATTTAGCATGGCCAATCCACCCTAACCTGCACATCCCTGGGCACTACGGGACAATATAGCATAGCCAATCCACCCTAACCTGCACATCCCTGGGCACTACGGGACAATTTAGCATGGCCAATCCACCCTAACCTGCACATCCCTGGGCACTACGGGACAATTTAGCATGGCCAACCCACCCTAACCTGCACATCCCTGAGCACTACGGGACAATTTAGCATGGCCAACCCACCCTAACCTGCACATCCCTGGGCACTATGGGACAATTTAGCATAGCCAACCCACCCTAACCTGCACATCCCTGTGCACTATGGGACAATTTAGCATGGCCAACCCACCCTAACCTGCACATCCCTGGGCACTATGGGACAATTTAGCATGGCCAATCCACCCTAACCTGCACATCCCTGGGCACTATGGGACAATTTAGCATGGCCAATCCACCCTAACCTGCACATCCCTGGGCACTATGGGACAATTTAGCATGGCCAATCCACCCTAACCTGCACATCCCTGGGCACTATGGGACAATTTAGCATGGCCAATCCACCCTAACCTGCACATCCCTGGGCACTATGGGACAATTTAGCATGGCCAATCCACCCTAACCTGCACATCCCTGGGCACTATGGGACAATTTAGCATGGCCAATCCACCCTAACCTGCACATCCCTGGGCACTATGGGACAATTTAGCATGGCCAATCCACCCTAACCTGCACATCCCTGGGCACTACGGGACAATTTAGCATGGCCAATCCACCCAACTTACACATCTTTGGACTGTGGGAGGAAGCCCACGCAGACATGGGGGCGTGGGAGCGAATGTACAAACTCCACACACACGTCCAGCCTCAGGTGACATCGAACCCAGGTCCCTGGCACCAGGAGACAGCGGCGCTAACCGCTGAGCCACCGTGCCACCCCCCTGCTGCCGACACTGCACATTCCAAAGTCTGCCGCTCGTCTGGCCCCAGGGCAGGGAGAGAGAGAGAGACAAACAGAGACAGGGATTAGCTGGTGAACACACCAAATGTTGGGTTATCTGGCACAGCCGCGCCTCGCAGGCACGGCCGGGCGTTCTCACCTCACGGAGGACACCATGGCTTTGGGAAGGCCGGGCAAGGACGAGGGGGGTCACAGCGGCAGCCTCGCAGTTCTCCGTGCCATCCGCGACTGTCTGTACATCTTGCTGTGCTGTTGGTGCGTGAAGGAGATCCTCGACTGAGCACGGCCGGGGAGGGGTGAGTCTCGCTCGCTCGTTCGCTCGCTCTCTGCCCCAGATCCCGCCGCTGTTCGGGTGGGCACCGGGTCTCTGCCCACCCACTCCCTTCTGAGTCATTACGTTCAGCTGCGATCACCCCACCCCCATCCCCAGCCTTGCAGAGTGCCCCCTGCCCTGGGCAGTGCCCATCTGAGGTGGGTGAACCCTGATAATGAGGATGGGGGGGAGAGTACAAGAACGAGAGGAGCAGCCTTCAGCCACGCAGGGGGGACCGCGGTAGGGGAGACCCCCGAACCTGACCCCCCTGCCCTCCCCTTGCTCTCTACTAGTCACGGTGAAGGGGTGGGGGGATGTTTGTGTCTCCCCCATGCTGTGAGAGAGAAAGAGAGGGGAGTGTGTCCCTTTCTCCCTGGACACAGTCTAAGGGTGGGAGGGCAAAGTACAGTACAGGAGCAGGCCCTTCAGCCCTCAGAACCTCCACCTATCATCGTGCCCTCCTTAAACAAGAAACTATTGGCTCAGTGGTTAGCACCACTGCTTCATGGTGCCAGTGACCAGGGTTTGGCTCCCCCCAACCCCACTCAGGGTAGGTGTCGGTGTGGAGTTTGTACATTCTCTCCCCGTGTTGGCATGGGTTTCCTCCCACAGTCTAGGGATGTACAGGTTAGGGTGGATTAGCCATGCTAAATTGTCCCATCATGCCCAGGGATGTGCAGGTTAGGGTGGATTGGCCATGCTAAATTGTCCCGTAGTGCCCAGGGATGTGCAGGTTAGGATGGATTGGCCACGCTAAATTGTCCCGTAGTGCCCAGGGATGTGCAGGTTAGGATGGATTGGCCACGCTAAATTGTCCCGTAGTGCCCAGGGATGTGCAGGTTAGGGTGGATTGGCCATGCTAAATTGTCCCATAGTGCCCAGGGATGTGCAGGTTAGGGTGGATTGGCCACGCTAAATTGTCCCGTAGTGCCCAGGGATGTGCAGGTTAGGATGGATTGGCCACGCTAAATTGTCCCGTAGTGCCCAGGGATGTGCAGGTTAGGGTGGATTGGCCACGCTAAATTGTCCCATAGTGCCCAGGGATGTGCAGGTTAGGGTGGATTGGCCATGCTAAATTGTCCCATAGTGCCCAGGGATGTGCAGATTAGGGTGGATTGGCCATGCTAAATTGTCCCATAATGCCCAGGGATGTGCAGGTTAGGGTGGATTGGCCATGCTAAATTGTCCCATAGTGCCCAGGGATGTGCAGGTTAGGGTGGATTGGCAGTGCTAAATTGTCCCGTAGTGCCCAGGGACGTGCAAGTTAGGGTGGATTGGCCATGCTAAATTGTCCCATAGTGCCCAGGGATGTGCAGGTTAGGGTGGATTGGACACGTTGGTGGGGAGTAACGACGAGGGTGGGGGTGAATTCCGTCTGCTCTAACAGAGTTCAATCCTCTGTCTCAGCGCATCTCTTCCTGCAATCTCAGAATTGACGATAACGAGTGAGGAGATGGCATTGACAAAGGTTCGTTACAGCATTTACCCAGGGCGGGAAGGTATCGAGTGGGACTATACTTCAGCCCGGCTTCCCCTCCCCTAACTGCGCTCTTCACACCCCCTCCCGAGAAGGTGTGGAGGTGAGTTGCCATCTTGAAGCACTGCAGTTCCCGTGACCCCTCCCTCCAAGCAGTGTAGGGACGCAGAGCCCTGTTAGGGAGGGAGTCCCGGAATCCTGACCCCGAAGGAACGGCCGAGATATTTCACTGCGGTGTGTGTGAGGTAGGGCATGGAGGGGCTGGTGTTCCCAGTGTATCTGCTGCCCCTCGCCCACCCCACTCTGCAGGGGGTAACGGTGACGGGTATTATATAAGGAGGGTTGGCACAGGAGTTCATCATTGACACCATCAGGGAGGTTTTGGCCTTTATTTGACTTGGCCATGGGGAGGTGGGAGCTGGGGTAGAAACTGCACAGGGAGACTCCACATGAGCCCGCGACTCAACTGTGTTCAATTCTCCCACCCTCCTCTTCCAATTCTCTGCAATACAGTGGTAGTGCCCCTGACTCTGAGACAGGAGATCTATGTTCAACTTCAGTCTGCTCCAGAGGGTTGTCATGATATCACACAATAGACTGATTCATATTCAGAATGTATCTCCACTCTTTTCACCTCCCCCTCCCTATCTCTGTCACCCCCTCCAGCCCCTACACCCCCTCCCTATCTCTGTCACCCCCTCCAGCCCCTACACCCCCTCCCTATCTCTGTCACCCCCTCCAGCCCTCTACTCCACCCTCCCTATCTCTGTCACCCCCTCCAGCCCCTACACCCCCTCCCTATCTCTGTCACCCCCTCCAGCCCTCTACTCCACCCTCCCTATCTCTGTCATCCCCTCCAGCCCCTGACACCCCCTCCCTATCTCTGTCACTCCCTCCAGCCCCTACTCCCCCTCCCTATCTCTGTCACCCCCTCCGGCCCCCTACACCCCCTCCCTATCTCTGTCACCCCCTCCGGCCCCCTACACCCCCTCCCTATCTCTGTCACCCCCTCCAGCCCCTACTCCCCCTCCCTATCTCTGTCACCCCCTCCGGCCCCCTACACCCCCTCCCTATCTCTGTCACCCCCTCCGGCCCCCTACACCCCCTCCCTATCTCTGTCACCCCCTCCAGCCCCTACACCCCCTCCCTATCTCTGGCACCCCCTCCAGCCCCCCACACCCCCTCCCTATCTCTGTCACCTCCTCCAGCCCCTACGCCCCCTCCAGCCCCCTACCCACTCCCTATCTCTGTCACACCCTCCAGCCCTCTACTCCACCCTCCCTATCTCTGTCACCCCCTCCGGCCCCCTACACCCCCTCCCTATCTCTCACCCCCTCCAGCCCCTACTCCCCCTCCCTATCTCTGTCACCCCCTCCGGCCCCCTACACCCCCTCCCTATCTCTGTCACCCCCTCCAGCCCCTACACCCCCTCCCTATCTCTGTCACCCCCTCCAGCCCCCCACACCCCCTCCCTATCTCTGTCACCCCCTCCAGCCCCTATACCTCCTCCCTATCTCTGTCACCCCCTCCAGCCCCTACACCCCCTCCCTATCTCTGTCACCCCCTCCGGCCCCCTACACCCCCTCCCTATCTCTGTCACCCCCTCCGGCCCCCTACACCCCCTCCCTATCTCTGTCACCCCCTCCAGCCCCCTACACCCCCTCCCTATCTCTGTCACGCCCTCCAGCCCCTACACCCCCTCCCTATCTCTGACCCCCCTCCAGCCCCTACACCCCCTCCCTATCTCTGTCACCCCCTCCAGCCCCCTACAACCCCTCCCTATCTCTGTCACCCCCTCCGGCCCCCTACACCCCCTCCCTATCTCTGTCACCCCCTCCAGCCTCTACACCCCCTCCCTATCTCTGTCACCCCCTCCAGCCCCTACACCCCCTCCCTATCTCTGTCACCCCCTCCAGCCCCCTACACCCCCTCCCTATCTCTGTCACCCCCTCCGGCCCCCTACACCCCCTCCCTATCTCTGTCACCCCCTCTGGCCCCCTACACCCCCTCCCTATCTCTGTCACCCCCTCCGGCCCCCTACACCCCCTCCCTATCTCTGTCAACCCCTCCGGCCCCTACACCCCCTCCCTATCTCTGTCACCCCCTCCAGCCCTCTACTCCACCCTCCCTATCTCTGTCATCCCCTCCAGCCCCTGACACCCCCTCCCTATCTCTGTCACTCCCTCCAGCCCCTACTCCCCCTCCCTATCTCTGTCACCACCTCCGGCCCCCTACACCCCCTCCCTATCTCTGTCACCCCCTCCCTCTCTCTGTCACCCCCTCCGGCCCCCTACACCCCCTCCCTATCTCTGTCACCTCCTCCAGTCCCTACGCCCCCTCCAGCCCCCTACCCACTCCCTATCTCTGTCACACCCTCCAGCCCTCTACTCCACCCTCCCTATCTCTGTCATCCCCTCCAGCCCCTGACACTCCCTCCCCATCTCTGTCACCTCCTCCAGCCCCTACACACCCTCCCTATCTCTGTCACCCCCTCCGGCCCCCTACACCCCCTCCCTATCTCTCACCCCCTCCAGCCCCTACTCCCCCTCCCTATCTCTGTCACCCCCTCCGGCCCCCTACACCCCCTCCCTATCTCTGTCACCCCCTCCAGCCCCTACACCCCCTCCCTATCTTCACCCCCTCCAGCCCCTACACCCCCTCCCTATCTCTGTCACCCCCTCCAGCCCCCCACACCCCCTCCCTATCTCTGTCACCTCCTCCAGCCCCTACGCCCCCTCCATATCTCTGTCA
Organism: Hemiscyllium ocellatum; assembly: GCF_020745735.1. Taxonomy (NCBI): domain Eukaryota; kingdom Metazoa; phylum Chordata; class Chondrichthyes; order Orectolobiformes; family Hemiscylliidae; genus Hemiscyllium; species Hemiscyllium ocellatum. The sequence goes on from NC_083450.1 coordinate 7,737,786, forward strand.
CCCCCTCCAGCCCCCTACCCACTCCTTATCTCTGTCACACCCTCCAGCCCCTACACCCTCTCCCTATCTCTGTCACCCCCTCCAGCCCCTACACCCCCTCCTTATCTCTGTCCCCTCCTCCAGCCCCTCCCTATCTCTGTCACCCCCCTCCAGCCCCTACACCCCCTCCCTATCTCTGTCACCCCCTCCAGCCCCTATACCTCCTCCCTATCTCTGTCAACCCCTCCAGCCCCTACACCCCCTCCCTATCTCTGTCACCCCCTCCAGCCCCCTACACCCCCTCCCTATCTCTGTCACCCCCTCCAGCCCCTACACCCCCTCCCTATCTCTGTCACCCCCCTCCAGCCCCTACACCCCCTCCCTATCTCTGACCCCCCTCCAGCCCCTACACCCCCTCCCTATCTCTGTCACCCCCTCCAGCCCCTATACCTCCTCCCTATCTCTGTCACCCCCTCCAGCCCCTACACCCCCTCCCTATCTCTGTCACCCCCTCCGGCCCCCTACACCCCCTCCCTATCTCTGTCACCCCCTCCAGCCCCTACACCCCCTCCCTATCTCTGTCACCCCCTCCAGCCCCTACACCCCCTCCCTATCTCTGTCACCCCCTCCAGCCCCCTACACCCCCTCCCTATCTCTGTCACCCCCTCCAGCCCCCTACACCCCCTCCCTATCTCTGTCACCCCCTCCAGCCCCCTACACCCCCTCCCTATCTCTCACCCCCTCCAGCCCCTACACCCCCTCCCTATCTCTGTATATGAAATTAATCTAATCCCATTTACCAACATTTGGCCCATATCCTCATTCAGGGAGAATGGGGGACTCGCTCCCACGGGGGAGTGGGGGGAGAATGGGGGGGTTCGCTCCCACTGGGAGTGGGGGGAGAATGGGGGACTCGCTCCCACGGGGAGTGAGGAAAGGGGGGAGCTGGATAAACAGATGATGGCGAGAGGGTGAAGAAGGAAAGGGGAGGAACCTCAGAGAGGTTGACCGGAGTTGGGGGGACAAGGGGGGAGCGGTGGAGAGGATCCTTTATTGGAAGAATTTTGATCCAGTGTTTAAAAATGGTTGGGGGTGGGGTGCACAGATTTGAGACAGCAGTGAGGAGACATTCTCTAATCGCTCGAACGGATGAGGCGCTTTGGATGAAGAGGGGACTTTTGGAGGAGCAACTGGGGTGGGCTTAGGGGGGAGCACGTTTGCTGATGATACTAAGCTGGGTGGCAGGGTGAAATGTGAGGAGGATGTTAGGAGATTACAGGGTGACCTGGACAGGTTAGGTGAGTGGGCAGATGCATGGCAGATGCAGTTTAATGTGGATAAGTGTATGGTTATCCACTTTGGTGGCAAGAACAGGAAGGCAGATTACTATCTCAATGGAGTCAAGTTAGGTAAAGGGGCAGTACAGAGAGATCTGGGTGTTCTTGTACACCAGTCAATGAAGGTAAGCATGCAGGTACAGCAGGTAGTGAAGAAGGCTAATAGCATGCTGGCCTTCGTAACAAGAGGAATTGAGGATAGAAGCAAAGAGGTGCTTCTGCAGCTGTACAGGGCCCTGGTGAGACCACACCTGGAGTACTGTGTGCAGTTCTGGTCTCCAAATTTGAGGAAAGACATCCTGGCTATTGAGGGAGTGCAGCGTAGGTTCACGAGGTCAATTCCTGGAATGGTGGGATTACCTTACACTGAAAGACTGGAGCGACTGGGCTTGTATACCCTTGAGTTTAGAAGACTGAGAGGGGATCTGACTGAGACATATAAGATTATGAAAGGATTGGACACTCTGGAGGCAGGAAACATGTTCCCGCTGATGGGTGAGTGCCGAACCAGAGGACACAGCTTAAAAATACGGGGTAGACCATTTAGGACAGAGATGAGGAGAAACTTCTTCACCCAGAGAGTGGTGGCTGTGTGGAATGCTCTGCCCCAGAGGGCAGTGGAGGCCCAGTCTCTGGATTCATTTAAGAAAGAGTTGGATAGAGCTCTCAAGGATAGTGGGATCAAGGGTTATGGGGATAAGGCAGGGACAGGAGACTGATTAAGGATGATCAGCCATGATCATATTGAATGGCGGTGCAGGCTCGAAGGGCAGAATGGCCTACTCCTGCACCTATTGTCTATTCCACACATGCATCACCCTCTGCATGAGAAAACAGCCCCAGCCTGTTCAGCCTCTCCCTGTTGCTCAAACCCTCCACCATCCTTGTCAATCTTTTCTGAAACCTTTCAAGGTGCACAACATCTTTCCGATAGGAAGGAGACCAGAATTGAACACAGTATTCCAGAAATGTCCTGTCCAGCCACAACATGACCTCCCAACTCCTGTACTCAATACTCTGACCAATAAAGGAAAGCATACCAAATGCCGCCTTCACTATCCTATCGACCTGCAACTCCACTTCAAGGGGCAATGACTTACACTCCAAGGTCTCTCTCTGTTCAGTAACCCTTAACAGAATAAGAGATTATTTAATTATTGTTCCCCAATCTAGTTGCATCCCATAAACACGCCCTTAGCAAAGGCAGATTCAGCGAAACAGGTTGTCTCCCGGGTAATTTAGATTAGATTAGATTCCCTACAGTGTGGAAACAGGCCTTTCAGTCCAACAAGTCCACACCGACCCTCCGAAGAACAGCCCACCCAGACCCATTCCCCTACAATTACCCCTTTACCTAACACTATGGGCAATTTCCCATGGCCAATTCACCTGACCTGCACATCTTTGGACTGTGGGAGGAAACCGGAGCAAACCCACGCAGACACGGGGAGAACATGCAAACTCCACACAGACAGTCGCCTGAGGTGGGAATTGAAGCTGGGCCTCTGGCGCTGTGAAGCAGCAGTGCCAACCACTGTGCCGCCCAAATTCTCCAGCCCGGGTGGGAAATACTCAGAGAGAGAGAGACAGACAGAGAGAGAGAAGCAGGGAGAGATGTCTTGCAGTCTCTAAACTGTAAGACCCCAGCAACTGAACAACTAAAGCTAAAGATCCTGGTTCTGTGAGAGCTGACCCCACCCGGCCTGGCTGCTTCTATTGTTTCAAGTTTAAAGCACCAAGGCCACACTGCTCGGAGACGGCTTGTAGATTGCTTGGTGTCGACTCAACAGCAAACACCCGAGGTGCAGGAGACAGCTAAAGACACACGTCAGCATGTGATCCTCACGTGATGTTGTTAAAGAGGCTGGATGTCAGTGTGTACACCGCAATGGCCCGTAGCTTTGTGTGGTTATTTTTGCCCTGTTTTTGTTTTGAACAGAGATTGTAAGGCAGAGTCACCAAACAATCTATCCAAAGCCACTAGAGTAAAGAGCTTTTACAGGGTTGCCTCTCTGAAAAGTTGCTACAATACATGCAGCCTGAACGGGCGTGACCGACATTCTCAGTTTTTGATGGTTTGTTTTATTCAGTTCTTAGAGTTAGGTCTGAGAGATTGCTATTAGGGTCTGGAAGAAGCTGTTCCACCCTTCTCTCAATAGAAGGAGCCAATAGCTGGATTGTTGTGGGGTTGGGGGTAGGGGTTCTCTTCTGAGACCGCTGGATTCCCTGTGAGGCAACCATCAGGAGCAACTTTCTCTACACAGAGGGTGGTTTGTGGGTGAAATGAACTTCCAGAGGAAGGGTGGATGCAGGTACAGTTACAATGTTTAAAAGACATTTGAATAAGTCCGTGAACAGGAAGCGTTTGGGGTTGTCTGGGTCAGGAGCAGGCAGATAGGACAAGTTTATATTGGGATGATGGACTGTTTGGACCAAGGGTCTGTTTCCGTGCTGTATGACTCTATGACTGGTCTGTGACTGTCTGAATTTGCATTGGGGTGTGTTTATGAACTGTGATTACATTAGAACAGTCAATACTTCTACAGGTTAGGGTGGATTGGCCATGCTAAATTGTCCCATAGTGCTCAGGGATGTGCAGGTTAGGGTGGATTGGCCGTGCTAAATTGTCCTCTAGTGCCCAGGGATGTGCAGGTTAGGGTGGATTGGCCATGCTAAATTGTCCCGTAGTGCCCAGGGATGTGCAGGTTAGGGTGGATTGGCCATGCTAAATTGTCCTCTAGTGCCCAGGGATGTGCAGGTTAGGGTGGATTGGCCATGCTAAATTGTCCCATAGTGCCCAGGGATGTGCAGGTTAGGGTGGGTTGGCCATGCTAAATTGTCCGGCAGTACCCAGGGATGTGCAGGTTAGGGTGGATTGGCCATGCTAAATTGTCCCGAAGTGCCCAGGGATGTGCAGGTTAGGGTGGATTGGCCATGCTAAATTGTCCCATAGTGCCCAGGGATGTGCAGGTTAGGGTGGATTGGCCATGGGGAAATGCAGGGTTTCAGGGAGAGATGAGAGGCATGAGTCTGGATGGGATGCTCTTCGGGGGGATTGGCATAGACTCAATGGGCTGAATGGTCTGCTTCCACACTCTAGGGATTTTATTTTTAAAAAGTTAGTAAGAGTTACCGTATCGGTAGTTGTGTTTGCATTTTAATAGTTGAGTTATTCTAAACATCTCTTCTTTTGGTTTTGTGTTAACTCGCCAGCTTTCTTAAAATAAACATCTTCGTGTCCAGCAGTTTGACCCGTGAAGATTACGTGAGGGTCTTCCTCAAGTATTCTGGGGTTGGGCGGTGGGTCGGAGGGAATCTGGTCAGAGGGGTGGTCTCAAGAGTTTGTGACGGTCTCCCCTTTTCCGTTGTAGCCCGCTGGAATGTAAGTGACTCCCGTCCACCTTGTCAGCCCTTTCCCATCCAGGTCCCGGAGGAAGGGGGAGGGAGATCGCATCTGACGGAGCGACTTTGGCGATGCTGGAGAGGATGGTGTCCTTCTACGATAGTGGTGGAATAAAGCATTGCCGTGACTGACTGACTGTTTGTCTGTCTCTCTCTTTTAGCCCCTCTCCTTTGGCCGGTACTGCTCAGCGACGCGCTGCCCGCTCTGATTTACTCTGTCCCCACCTCCTCCAGGAGACTCAACACGGTCAGGAATGTCAGGGGGTGTGGGTGAATCCAAGTGGGACTTGAGTTCTGTGATGTCAGCCTCCCTGCTGGTCAGGCCTCAAGGGATTACCTGGTCTCAGGTGGGAAGGAGAGAGAGAGAGAGAGACCACGTAACCTGCAACGAGGAGGTGTCTGAAAGGAGCCCAAGATGATCTAGGATGTTGCCCGGCTCCATCGCTGGCCCGTCTCCGAGACAGTCAGGGTGACCACATTGGTTCCACGGTCCAACACAATTGTCCCACATATCCCACTCCCTCAGTGGTGACCCTCCCACAGCACCCACTCCCTCAGCACTCACTCCGTCAGCACTGACCCTCCCACAGCACCCGCTCCCTCAGCGCTGACCCTCCCACAGCGCCCGATCCCTCAGCACTGACCCTCCCAAAACAGTCACTCCATCAGCGCTGACCCTCTCACAGCGCCCACTCCCTCAGCACTGACCCTCTGACAGCACCCGCTCCCTCAGCACTGACCCGCCGCACCAACCGCTCCCTCAGCACTGACCCTCCCACAGCACCCACTCCCTCAGCACGGACCCTCCGACAGCGCCCGCTCCCTCAGCACTGACCCTCCCACAGCACCCGCTCCCTCAACACTGACCCTCCCACAGCGTCCACTCCCTCAACACTGACCCTCCCACAGCGCCCACTCCGTCAGCACTGACCCTCCCACAGCGCCCGCTCCCTCAGCGCTGACCCTCCCACAGCGCCCGCTCCCTCAGCGCTGACCCTCCCACAGCGCCCGCTCCCTCAGCACTGACCCTTCGACAGCACCCACTCCCTCAGCAGTGACCCTCCCACAGCGCCCACTCCCTCAGCGCTGACCCTCCCACAGCGCCCGCTACCTCAGCACTGACCCTCCCACAGCTCCCACTGCCTCGGCGCTGACCCTCCCACAGCGCCCACTCCCTCCGCACGGACCCTCCTACAGTGCCCACTCCCTCAGCAGTAACCCTCTGACAGCACCCACTCCCTCAGCACCAACTCCCTCAGCACTGACCCTCCCACACCACCCGCTCCCACAGCACTGACCCTCCCACAGCACCCACTCCCTCCGCACGGACCCTCCGACAGTGCCCGCTCCCTCAGCACTGACACTCCCACAGCGCCCGCTCCCTCAGCACTGACCCTCCGACAGCGCCCACTCCCTCAGCACTGACCCTCCCACAGCGCCCGCTCCCTCAGCACTGACCCTCCCACAGCACCCACTCCCTCAGCACTGACGCACCCACTCCCTCAGCACTGACCCTCCCACAGCACCCACTCCCTCAGCACTGCCCCCCCCACACCACCCACTCCCTCAGCACTGACCCTCCCACAGCGCCAGCTCCCTCAGCACTGCCCCTCCAACAGTGTCCACTCCCTCAGCACTGCCCCTCCAACAGTGTCCACTCCCTCAGCACTGACCGTCCGACAGCACCCACTCCCTCAGCACCGACTCCCTCCGCACTGACCCTCCAACAGCGCCCACTCCTTCAGCACTGACCCTCCGACAGAGCCCTCTCCCTCAGCACTGACCCTCCGACAGCGCCCACTCCCTCAGCACTGACCCTCCGACAGTGCCCGCTCCCTCCCTGAAAGACCTGGTGTTGCAGTATAAGAGCAGGGGAGGGGGGCTGAATGGCCACTGTCTCTTTGGCACTGTGTGCTGGGAACAGAGGAGAAACCGTCTGTCTCTGTCTCTGTCTCTTTCTCTTTCTGTCACTCTTCTCGTCCCCCACCCCACTCTCTGTCTTTCTGTTCATCTCTTTCTCAGTTTCTCTCTCTCTCTCTCCCTCTCTCTTCCTTTCTGTCTCTCTCTCTCTCTCTCTGTCTCTCTCTCTCTGTCTCTCTCTGTCTCTCTCTCTCTCTCTTTCTCTCTCTGTCTCTCTCTCTCTGTCTCTCTCTGTCTCTCTCTCTCTCTCTTTCTCTCTCTGTCTCTATCTCTCTCCCTTTCTCTGTCTCTGTCTCTCTCCCTCTCCCTCTCTGATTCTCTCCCCCCCTCTCTCTCTCTGTCTCTCTCTCCCTCTCTGTCTCTCTCTGTGTCTCTCTCTCTCCCTCTCTGTCTCCCTTTCTCTCTCTCTCTCTCTCTCTGTCTCTCTGTCTCTCTCTCTCTCTTTGTCTCTCCCTCTCCCTCTCTCTCACTCTGTCTCTCCCTCTCTCTCACTCTGTCTCTCCCTCTCTCTCTCTGTTTGTCTCTCTCTCTCCCTCACTCACTCTGTCTCTCCCTCTCTCTGTCTCTCTCTCTCTGCGTCTCTCTCTCTCTCTCATTCTCTGTCTCCCTCTCTGTCTCCCTTTCTCTCTCTCTCTCTCTCTCTCTCCCTCTCTCTCTCTCTCCGTGCTGGGGAGCTGGAGCTGCTGTGAGTCACAGACTTGGATTGCATTCAGCATCTCCCTCACCCATCCCCAGGACACAGCAGGCACCTCCCGTACAGTCACGTTCCCAAACACTGAGAGCACAGTCAGCTGCCCCTTTCTCTGAGCCGTCTGGCTCCAGAGCTTTCCTGCTGACTTCCAACTTTGTTTGGTTTGCTGCATTTATTTGTTCCTGGTCAATGGAAGCAGAGTTTCCCTTCTCCAGGGGTGGGGGGGAGCTGTGTTCCCAGGGAGAGAGATAGAGAGAGAGAGAGATAGTCTGCAGGCACACACCGGGATTAGATAGAGACAGAGGGAGGAGGACTGGGGACAGACAGTGACTCCTGTCTGGTATTTAATCTCCCCTCTCTCTCCCACCCCGGGGGTCGCTCAGTCAATCGCACACAGCCTCTGCGGCAGCACTCAATCCTCCCGCCCCTTGGGATGCAGCTGCATTTCAGTAGCGCCCCATTCAGCACATCCCTCAAGGTGACACAGTGATAGGGAAGGGGGTGCAGGGGGCTGGAGGGGGTGACAGGGATAGGGAAGGGGGTGTAGGGCGCTGGAGGGGGTGACGGAGATAGGGAGGGGGTGTAGGGGGCTGGAGGGGGTGATGGAGATAGGGAGGGGGCTGGAGGGAGTGACAGAGTTAGAGAGGGGGTGACGGAGATAGGGAGGAGGCTGGAGGAGGGGGACGGAGATAGGGTGGGGATGTAGGGGCTGGATGGGGGTGTAGGGGCTGGAGGGGGTGACAGAGATAGGGAGGAGGTGTAGGGGCTAGAGGGGGTGATGGAGATAGGGAGGGGGTGTAGAGGGCTAGAGGAGGGGGGTGACAGAGATAGGGAGGGGGTGTAGAGGGCTGGAGGAGGGGGGTGACAGAGATAGGGAGGGGGTGTAGAGGGCTGGAGGAGGGGGGTGACAGAGATAGGGAGGGGGTGTAGAGGGCTGGAGGAGGGGGGTGACAGAGATAGGGAGGGGGTGTAGAGGGCTGGAGGAGGGGGGTGACAGAGATAGGGAGGGGGTGTAGAGGGCTGGAGGAGGGGGGTGACAGAGATAGGGAGGGGGTGTAGAGGGCTGGAGGAGGGGGGTGACAGAGATAGGGAGGGGGTGTAGGGGGTTGGAGGAGGTGACAGAGATAGGGAGAGGGTGTAGGGGGTTGGAGGAGGTGACAGAGATAGGGAGGGGGTGTAGGGGGTTGGAGGAGATGACAGAGATAGGGAGGGGGTGTAGGGGCTGGAGGGGCTGACAGATAGGGAGGGAGTGTAGGGGGCCGGAGGAGATGACAGTGATAGGGAGGGGGTGGAGGGGCTGGAGGGGGTGACAGAGATAGGGAGGGGATGTAGGGGGTTGGAGGAGGTGACAGAGATAGGGGCGGGATGTAGGGGGCTGGAGGAGGTGACAGAGATAGGGAGGGGGTGTAGGGGGCTGGAGGAGGGGGTGACAGAGATAGGGAGGGGGTGTAGGGGCTGGAGGAGCTCCATGTTTCCTGAAAGTGAGAGACCCTCGATGTTCAGTTGGGTCCCTACTTCTTGGAAAGGGGGGGACGGGACAGCGTACGGTTTCTGTGCACCCGCTGTGACAGGACGGAAGTTCTCTCCTGCTCGGCCAGGACAGTCATCTTCAAAGATCGCTCTCCTCTGTCACTAATCTACCCCATCCACCCCCCCCCCCCCCAACCCCAGCTCTCTTCCGCCTCTCCCCTTACCCCCTGCTCCCTCACCCTGCCTCCGGTCACCCCTCCTGTTCTCTCCTCACTTTCCACACTCTCCCGCACATTAACATCACCCGCACATAAAGTCCGACAGAATAGAAACAGACCCTTCGGCCCATCACAACCTAACCTAATCTAGTCCCATTTGCCAGCGCTTGGCCCATATCCCTCTAAATCTTTCCTATCGTTGTCCCCATCCAGATGCCTTTTAAATGCTGTCATTGTACCAGCCCCCACCACTTCCTCTGGCAGCTCATTCCATACACGTACAACCCTCTGTGTGAAAAAGTTGCCCCTCGGGTCCCTTTCCCCTCTCACCCTAAACCTATGCCCCTCTAGTTCTGGACTCCCCCACCCCAGGGGAAAAGACCTTGCCTATTTACCCTATCCATGCCCCTCATGATTTTGTAAACCTCTATAAGGTCACCCCCTCAGCCTCCGACCCTCCAGGGAAAACAGCCCCAGCCTGTTCAGCCTCTCCCTGTAGCTCAAACCCTCCAACATCCTTGTCAATCTTTTCTGAACCCTTTCAAGTTTCACAACATCCTTCCTATAGCAGGGAGACCAGAATTGCACGCAATATTCCAACAGTGGCCTAACCAATGTCCTGTACAGCCGCAACATGACCTCCCAACTCCTGTACTCAATACTCTGACCAATAAAGGAAAGCATACCAAACACCACCTTCACTGTCCTATCTACCTGCGACTCCACTTTCAAGGAGCTATGAACCTGCACTCCAAGGTCTCTTTGTTCAGCAACACTCCCTGGGACCTTACCATTAAGTGTGTAAGTCCTGCTAAGATTTGCTTTCCCAAAATGCAGCACCTCGCATTTATCTGAATTAAACTCCATCTGCCACCCATTGGCCCATCTGGTCCAGATCCTGTTGTAATCTGATGAATTGTCTCAGTAAACCAGTCACCGTGTTGCGGAAATGTATTGTTACCCTCACCAAGTCCCACGGTGCTGTTCCCCAAGGGACACGGCAGTGACACGCCCATCCCTGCAGCGTCCCCGGCTGGCCTGTGCTCCAACAAAAGGCCATCTTGAGGGAAAAGAGTTCAAATCCTGGACGAATTCGATCCTTGGCCCGTTCTGTTCCATCTCTCCGTGAACCGATGCAGATGGAATGGTCACGTATCTCTCCTGCATACCCCTCACCGTCAAACCCAACAGATTAGAGCGTGCAAACGATTGGCTGTTACATTCCGGCGATGAAGGTAGTCTGGTCAATATTGAGGTGGGCTGTGTGCTCCTAATCAGATCCAACCAACACAGAGCCCAGCAGTTACCAGAAGATTGGTTTCTCTCAGTGAGCAGATCTGGGCAGCTCCACATTTCCCACGGGATTACACACCGTGATAATTCCCTCATGACCACCTCCCCCCACCACATACACTGGACACAAACACTTCCAGAGAGCCAGGCACCCCCTTTTAGTTTCACAGACCATCTCACAAGACAGAAAGACCCGGGATATCGGAGTTATTTCCTACATCTCGCAGTGCAGGGTCAGTGCTGAGGGAGTGGGTGCTGCGGGAGGGTCAGTGCTGAGGGAGCGGGTGCTGCGGGAGGGTCAGTGCTGAGGGAGCGGGTGCTGCGGGAGGGTCAGTGCTGAGGGAGCGGGTGCTGTCGGAGGGTCAGTGCTGAGGGAGCGGGTGCTGTCGGAGGTTCAGTGCTGAGGGAGTGGGTGCTGTGGGAGGGTCAGTGCTGAGGGAGTGGGCGCTGTCGGAGGGTCAGTGCTGAGGGAGCGGGCGCTGTGGGACGGTCAGTGCTGAGGGAGCGGGCGCTGTGGGAGGGTCAGTGCTGAGGGAGCGGGTGCTGCGGGAGGGTCAATGCTGAGGGAGTGGGTGCTGCGGGAGGGTCAGTGCTGAGGGAGCGGGCGCTGCGGGAGGGTCAGTGCTGAGGGAGTGGGTGCTGCGGGAGGGTCAGTGCTGAGGGAGCGGGTGCTGCGGGAGGGTCAGTGCTGACGGAGCGGGCGCTGCGGGAGGGTCAGTGCTGAGGGAGCGGGCGCTGTCGGAGGGTCAGTGCTGAGGGAGCGGGCGCTGTGGGAGGGTCAGTGCTGAGGGAGCGGGCGCTGTCGGAGGGTCAGTGCTGAGGGAGCGGGCGCTGTGGGAGGGTCAGTGCTGAGGGAGCGGGCGCTGTGGGAGGGTCAGTGCTGAGGGAGCGGGCGCTGTGGGAGGGTCAGTGCTGAGGGAGCGGGCGCTGTCGGAGGGTCAGTGCTGAGGCAGAGGGCGCTGTGGGAGGGTCAGTGCTGAGGGAGAGGGCGCTGTGGGAGGGTCAGCGCTGAGGGAGTGGGCACTGTCAGAGGGTCAGTGCTGAGGAAGCAGGCACTATTGGAAGGTGAGTGCTGAGGGAGTGGGCGCTGTCGGAGGGTCAGTGCTGAGGGAACGGGTGCTGTGGGAGGGTTAGTGCTGAGGGAGTGGGCGCTGTCGGAGGGTCAGTGCTGAGGGAGCGGGTGCTGTCGGAGGGTCAGTGCTGAGGGAGCGGGTGCTGTGGGAGGGTCAGCGCTGAGGGAGCGGGTGCTGTGGGAGGGTCAGCGCTGAGGGAGCGGGCACTGTGGGAGGATTCTATGACATTGGGACAGGCTGGGGGAGTGTCAGTGGTGGGTGGTAGAGGTGGCGAAACGAGGATACCCTGTGAGGCGGCCGTCAATCTACCCTGCGACCCTTGACCCAGCCATCTCTGCCCCCACAAGGCCAAGGGAAAGCCACCAGCGGTTTCACGTCTGGGACTTGGTGCCGGGCTGGAGAAGCAGACAGGAAGTGGCTGAGGCCGGAGATGGATCTGTTTACGACTGTAAAAAGAAAATAGATTGCTCCGTTGAGGAGAGAGATTGGAACACATTTTTCTCCGAGGTTCATCCGCCTGTCTGAGGTCATTCGCCAGAGATTGTCGCTGTTTGTAAGCTGATGGCGGGATGCCAGGGGGCACTCAGAGCTGCACGTCAGAGCCTCTGCCTGCTCCCTCGGCCAGAGACAACTAAAACAACGACCACCACGGCCGGGCACTCCTGCCCCTCACCCTCGGAGGCTGGAACCACCCCACTCTCTGCTCACCTCCCCCCCCACACCCCACACACACCGCCCCCACACCCACCAATTCCCCCCCCCCCCCCCAGGGCTTCCTCAACTCCTCGCCCGTGTCGGGAGGGACGTGGTGGCTCGATGGTCGGCACCGCTGCCTCACGGCGCCAGGGAGACGGGTTCGATTCCCTCCCCCACGCCGTGCAGTTGGCACATTCTCTCTCCACCCCCACCACTCTGCATGGTTTCCTCCCATAGTCCGAAGGTGTGTAGGTCAGGGTGGATTGGCCGTGCTAAATTGTCCCGTAGTGCCCAGGGATGTGCAGGTTAGGGTGGATTGGCCATGCTAAATTGTCCCATAGTGCCCCAGGGATGTGCAGGTTAGGGTGGATTGGCCATGCTAAATTGTCCCATAGTGCCCCAGGGATGTGCAGGTTAGGGTGGATCGGCCATGCTAAATTGTCCCGTAGTGCCCCAGGGATGTGCAGGTTAGGGTGGATCGGCCATGCTAAATTGTCCCGTAGTGCCCAGGGATGTGCAGGTTAGGGTGGATCGGCCATGCTAAATTGTCCCGTAGTGCCCAGGGATGTGCAGGTTAGGGTGGATTGGCCATGCTAAATTGTCCCAGAGTGCCCCAGGGATGTGCAGGTTAGGGTGGATTGGCCATGCTAAATTGTCCCATAGTGCCCAGGGATGTGCAGGTTAGGGTGGATTGGCCATGCTAAATTATCCCATAGTGCCCCAGGGATGTGCAGGTTAGGGTGGATTGGCCGTGCTAAATTGTCCCATAGTGCCCCAGGGATGTGCAGGTTAGGGTGGATTGGCCATGCTAAATTGTCCCATAGTGTCCAGGGATGTGCAGGTTAGGGTGGATTGGCCATGCTACATTGTCCCGTAGTGCCCAGGGATGTGTAGGTTAGGGTGGATTGGCCGTGCTAAATTGACCCATAGTGCCCAGGGATGTGCAGGTTTGGGTGGATTGGCCATGCTAAATTGTCCCGTAGTGCCCAGGGATGTGCAGGTTAGGGTGGATTGGCCATGCTAAATTGTCCCAATGATGCCCAGGGATATGCAGGTTAGGGTGGGTTGGCCATGCTAAATTGTCCCAGAGTGCCCCAGGGATGTGCAGGTTAGGGTGGATTGGCCATGCTAAATTGTCCCAATGATGCCCAGGGATGTGTAGGTTAGGGTGGATTGGCCATGCTAAATTGTCCCATAGTGCCCCAGGGATGTGCAGGTTAGGGTGGATTGGCCATGCTAAATTGTCCCGTAGTGCCCAGGGATGTGCAGGTTAGGGTGGATTGGCCATGCTAAATTGTCCCATAGTGCCCCAGGGATGTGCAGGTTAGGGTGGAGTGGCCATGCTAAATTGTCCCAATGATGCCCAGGGATATGCAGGTTAGGGTGGGTTGGCCATGCTAAATTGTCCCAATGATGCCCAGGGATGTGCAGGTTAGGGTGGGTTGGCCATGCTAAATTGTCCCAATGATGCCCAGGGATGTGCAGGTTAGGGTGGGTTGGCCATGCTAAATTGTCCCATAGTGCCCCAGGGATGTGCAGGTTAGGGTGGATTGGCCATGCTAAATTGTCCCATAGTGCCCAGGCTGTGTTCGGAACAGGAAGTGCTAGGTTGGGGGCGGTGAGTCTGGGTTGCACGCCCTTCGGAGGGGCTCGATGGGCCGAATAGCCTGCTTCCACGCTGTCGGGTCTCTGTCTCCAACATCTCCTCCCGAAACACTCGCAGTGATCCAACCCAGAGAGGTCCAGATGCTCATGACACTGCGGGAGAGGCGACATCTCCATCATTCCCCCCTCATCCCGGGGAAACAGCCCATCGGATCTCAGTTGAATTGGCCTCAGAGCTGGGGTGTCTTTTCTCGAACTCAAGGCACTGCCGGGCCAGCCTCACCAAAGCCCTCTACGCTGGCGAGTCCTTTGTCTGAGATTCCACTCCTTCACCGCCTGGGCCAAAATTCCGCTCGCTTTCCTATTGCAAGGATGCATGTGCCAGAAAAATTAGCCCGATGAATTAGAGCCTGCAAAGCACAGCTCAAAGTGAAATCGATAGTTTATGTAGAGTCATAGGGATGTACAGCATGGAAACAGACCCTTCGGTCCAACCTGCCCATGCTGACCAGATATCCCAACCCAATCTAGTCCCACCTGCCAGCACCCGGCCCATATCCCTCTAAACCCTTCCTATTCATATACCCATCCAAATGCCTCTTAAATGTTGTCATTGTACCAGCTTCCATCACTTCCTCTGGCAGCTCGTTCCACACACGTACCACCCTCTGTGTGTGTGTTTCTGTGTGTGTGTGTGTGTATAGATCTGTGTGAGTGTGCGTGAGTTTGTGTGTGTGTGAGAGAGAGAGTGTGTGTGTGAGAGAGAGAGTATGTCTGTATGTCGGTGTGTCTGTGTGTATGTGAGTGTGTCTGTGTGAAAGTGTGTGTGTGAGAGAGAGGGTGTGTGTGTGTGTGTCTGAATGAGTGTGTGCACCCACGCGTGTGTGTCTGTATCTGTGTATATGTGTGTGTGCATGGGTGTTGTGTGTGTGTATGTGTCTGTGTGTGTGAGTCTGTGTGTGTGTGAGTCAATGCATGTGTGGGTCTGTGAGTGTGAGTGTGTGTATCTGTGTCTGTGGGTGTGAGTCTGTGTGTGTGTGAGTCAATGCATGTGTATGTCTGTGGGTGTGAGTGTGAGTCTGTGTGTGTGTATGTGAGTGTATGTGTGAGTGTGTGTCTGTGGGTGTGTGAGTGTGTGTGCATCTGTGAGTGTGTGTGTGAGTGTGAGTGTGTGTGCATCTGTGAGTGTGTGTGTGTCTGAGTGTGAGTGTGTGTGTGTCTGTGAGTGTGTGTGTGTGTCTATGTCTGTGTGTGAATGTTTGTGTATGTGTGTGTGTGTGTCTGTGAGTGTGTCTGTCTGTCTGGGTCTTTGTGAGTGTGTGAGTGTGTGTCTGTGAGTATAAATGTGTGTGAATGTGAATATGTGTGAGTGTGTGTGAGTCAGTGTGTGAGTGTGTGTGTGTCTGTTGTATGAGTATGTGTGTGTATGTGTCTTTGCGTGTGTGTCTGTGAGTGTCTGTGAGTGTGTGAGTATGTGTGAGAGTGTGTGTGTATGTATGTCTGAATGAGTGTGTGTCTGTGAGTGTGTGTGTGTGTGAGTGTGTCTGTATGTGAGTGTGTGAGTGTGTGTCAGTGTGTGAGTGTGTGAGTGTGTGTCAGTGTGTGAGTGTGTGTGTCTGTGAGTGTGTGTGTCTGTTTGTGTCTGTGAGTGTGTGTGAGAGTGTGTGTGTCAGTGTGTGAGTGTGAGTGTGAGTGTGTGTGTCTGTGTGTGTGAGTGTGTGTGTGTCTGTGTGTGTGAGTGTCTGTGTGTGTGAGTGTGTGTGTGAGTGTGTGAGTGTGTGTGTGTGTGAGTGTGAGTATGTGTGTCACAGTCCCTTCCTGCAGCAGCCTCCCTCCCTCCCTCTGTGACCTGTTGCCGGTCTGCACTGTGCAGGGGCTGAGTGTCTGACCCTTGTGTTTCAAGCCTCTGCCCCACAACACATCCCCTGAGGAGCTGGGGGGGGTGGGTGGAGGGGGAGAGGCGCTGGTGCTTTCAGGAGCTGCTGCTACCCCTCCACCACCCCCCCAAGGGCCACAGCTGAGCCTTTGAACAATTTCAGTCCTTTCCAATCTCCCTCCATCTCTCCACTGGCGCCACACCAACAGCCCCGAACAATAAAACAAAATCTTTTGATTTCCACAACGCACATCTCTCCCAGACCCCGGCCAGCTCTCTCTCTCTCTCTCACACACACACAATTCAGAAATACAGAGACACAAGAGAGACACACAGACAGTTTCCACCCTCCTGTCGGTACGCATTGTTAAAAAAGTAATCCTTCTGACCTTCCAGAGTTCGGTGCTTCCTGAAAGTGAGAGACCCTCGATGTTCAGTTGGCTCCCTGCTTCTTGGAAAGGGGGGGCCGGGACAGCGTACGGTTTCTGTGCACCCGCTGTGACAGGACGGAAGTTCTCTCCTGCTCGGCCAGGACAGTCATCTTCAAGGATTGCTCTCCTCTGTCACTAATCTACCCCATCCGCCCCCCCCCCCCCCCCCCTTCACCCCAGCTCTCTTCCGCCTCTCCCCTTTACCCCACCCCACTCCCTCAGCGCTGAAAATGTGTGGCTGGAAAAGCGCAGCATCCAAAGGGGCCGGAGAATCGACGTTTCGGGCAAGAGCCCTTCTCCATGCCCGGAACGTCGACCCTCCTGCTCCTCGGATGCTGCCTGGCCTGATGCTGCGACACATTTTTCAGCTCCGACCGCCAGCATCTGCAGTCCTCACTTTCTCCCCCTGCTCCCTCGCCCTGCCTCCGGTCACCCCTCCTTTTCCCCCCGCGCGCTCTCTCCCCCTCCACACTATCGATGGTTGACCCAGACGACGTTCCAGGGACCTGGGCAAATGTCTGGAATGAACAGTCCGATGATCCCATTGTCAGAAAACCCCCCCATCTGGGTCACTGAGGGAAGGATACCTGCCCTCCTTACCTGGTCTGGCCTACACGTGACTCCAGACCCACAGCGATAGGGTTGGTTCTCAGTTGCCCTCTGGGGCAGTTCGGGATGGGGCGGTAAATGCCAGGCCTGGCCATTGATAACCTCATCCAGTGAATGAATGAAAATCTCCCCCATGATTCCACCTCCACTCAGAGTCATACCGCCCAGATATAGACCCATCTGGTCCACGCTAACACAGATATCCCAAACCAATCTAGTCCCATTTGCCAGCACTTGGCCCATCTCCCTCCAAACCCTTCCTACCCATGTCCCCATCCAGATGCCTCTTAAATGCTGTCATTGTACCAGCCTCCACCACTTCCTCTGGCAGCTCATTCCACACACGTACCACCCTCTGTGTGAAAAAGTTGCCCCTCAGGTCCCTTTCCCCTCTCACCCTAAACCTATGCCCCTCTAGTTCTGGACTCCCCCCACCCCAGGGGGAAAAGACCTTGTCTATTTACCCTATCCATGCCCCTCATGATTTTATAAACCTCTATAAGGTCACCCCTCAGCCTCCGATGCTCCAGGGAAAACAGCCCCAGCCTGTTCAGCCTCTCCCTGTAGCTCAAACCCCCCAACATCCTGGTAAATCTTTTCTGAACCCTTTCAAGTTTCACAATGTCTTTCCGATAGGAAGGAGACTAGAATTGCACACAATATTCCAACAGTGGCCTCACCAATGTCCTGTACAGCCGCAACATGACCTCCCAACTCCTGTACTCAATACTCTGACCAATGAAGGAAAGCATACCAAACGCTGCCTTCACTATCCTATCTACCTGCGACTCCACTTTCAAGGAGCTATGAACCTGCACTCCAAGGTCTCTTTGTTCAGCAACACTCCCCAGGACTCATTCACTCACTCACACACTCACTCTCTCTCTCTCTGTCTCTCTCTCTCTCTCTCTCTCTCTCATATTGCTATTCTAATTGAATGAGCAGTCCTGACGAGCCTTTCTTGTATCATGTAATCAAACAGTGCAGAAGAGACCCTTTGGCCCATCAAATCTGTGCAACCCACTCTAGATATTCTACTCTTGACGTTCAATGGTGTTACCGTCACTGTATCCCCCCACTATCAACATCCTGGGGTTCCCATTGAGAGAGAATCTAACCATCGCCCCCTTGACGTTCAATGGTGTTACCATCACTGAATCCCCCCACTATCAACATCCTGGGGGTTCCCATTGGGAGAGAATCTAACCATCGCCCCCTTGATGTTCAATGGTGTTACCGTCACTGAATCCCCCCACTATCAACATCCTGGGGGTTCCCATTGACCAGAAACTGAACTGGACCCAGCCCCATATAAACCCAGCGGCTCCAAGAGCAGGGTGAGCGTTTGTAAATCCTGCAGCGAGTAACTCCCCTCCTGACTCCCTCCTCCCCAAAGCCTGTCCCACCATCGACGAGGCAGGAGTCAGGAGGGTGAGGGAATACTCCCCACTCGCCCCTGGACGGGGGGCAGCTCAGACAACACTCGAGAAGCTCGACACCGTCCAGGGACAAAGCAGCCCCACCCCCCCTCGATTGGCACCACACCCACCAACACCCCCCACCTTCCCTCCCACCCCCTCAGTCACAGCAGGGTGTACCGTCTACAAGACCCACTGCAGCCAGGCTCCTTAGACAGCACTTTCCCCAAACCCTGTCACCTCTACCCCCCCCCAGAGGGGGGATCAACAGATACATGGGGAACACCAGAGCCTACGTGCCCCCACCCCCCACACACCATGCCAAAATATATTGGCCACTCCTTCGGGGTCAGAATCCTGGAATGCCCTCCCTCAGGGCCATTGTGCGTCAACCCACAGCAGATGGAGTGCAGCGGTTCAAGATGGCGGCTATTCCCCTCCCCCCACCATCACCCCCATCTTCTCAATGGGGGCAACCAGGGACTAGGCAGTGAATGCCGGGCCCAGTCAACAACACCCACGCACCGGGAATGAATTGGAGAAAAGAATTCAGGAAAGCCCACCCCAATCCAACACCCGGCACCTCCCCCATCCTACACGGACGGGATTATAGTTGTCGACGGTTGTAATCCAACTGGTTTCTTTGGAAGCACTAGCTTTCGGAGCGCTGCCCCCTTCCTCAGTGGGGCAGGAGCCCAGGGCAAAAGATCACAGTGTTAACCAACGGGGTGTGACCTATTGACCAATCCAAGATGGCTGCCGAGTCTTAGTTAGCAAAGTGAGCCGGATTGGGGCGGAATTGACGAGCTGTTTATTCCGAGCGATGTCACCGGAAGAGAAATTGGCGAGGCAGACATAGAACTGGCAGTCTGCGTAGCTAGATCAAGGGCTCTCCTCCTTGAGCTGAGAATCAAGACAGATTTTACAGGCATTTAAGAGGCATCTGGATGGGGATGTGGATAGGAAGGGTTTGGAGGGAAGTGGGCCGGGTGCTGGCAGGTGGGACTAGATTGGGTTGGGATATCTGGTCAGCATGGACGGGTTGGACCGAAGGGTCTGTTTCCGTGCTGTACATCTCTATAACGGGTTGGGCTGAAGGGTCTGTTTCCATGCTGTACGTCTCTATAACGGGTCGGGCCGAAGGGTCTGTTTCCGTGCTGTACATCTCTATGACGGGTTGGGCCGAAGGGTCTGTTTCCGAGCTGTACGTCTCTATGACTATGAATACTGCGCAATGATGGGAATTATAAATGGTGAAAATAGAATGGTCTTGATCGTCAAGTAATTAAGTGGCGATGGGGATAATCACGAAGCAGTTCATAGAACATAGAAAAGTCCAGCACAGAGCAGGTCCTTAGGCCCACACTGTTGTGCTGAGGATTAATCCAAACGTAAAATATAGTAACTTAACCTACGCACCCCTCAACTCACTGCTATCCATGTGCATGTCCAGCAGTTACTTAAATGTCCCCAATGACTCTGACTCCACCAACACAGCTGGCAACGCATTCTATGTATTCACGACTCTCTGCCTAAAGAACCTACCTGTGACGTCCCCTCTATACCTTCCTCCTAATATCTCCAAACTATGACTCCTCGTACCTGTCAATCCTGCCCTGGGGGAAAAGTCTCTGGCTATTGACTCTATCTATTCCTCTCATTACCTTGTACACCTCGGTCAGGTCTCCTCTCTCCCTGGAGAACGTGAGGTCTGCAGAAGGAGGGCTTATGCCCGAAACGTCGCATCCCCTGTTCCTTGGACGCTGCCTGACCTGCTGCGCTTTTCCAGCAACACATTTTCAGCTCTCCTCTCTCCCTCCCTCACTCCAGAGAGCAAAGTCCGAGCTCTCTTCACAAGGCAAGCCCTCCAGTCCAGGCCGCATCCTGGTAAACCTTCCTTGCACCCTCTCCAAAGTCTCTGCACTATTCCTACAGTAGGGTGACCAGAACTGGACACAGTATTCCGAGTGTGGTCTCACCAGGGCCTTGCAGAGCTGCAGCAAAACCTCGCGGCTCTGAAAACTCGATTCTCCCTGTTAATGAAAGCCGAAACGCCAGGATTTGGAGGTGCTGGTGTCGGACACAACACCAGGTTATAGTCCGACTGGTTTAATTGGAAGCACTAGCTTCCAAAATACCATGTGCTTTCTTAACAGCCCTATCCACTTTGAGGGATCTTGAATCCTTTGTCCTTGTCAGAAGGATGTGTTGAATGTGGACCAAGTAAAGCACCTATCAGTTTTTGAGGGGCTTAGGAGATTCGTCGAGGGGAGGTGACGATGTCTTTTTTAAAGCAAATGGGTGTTTCCAACATTTCTCTCCCGTGAGCGAAGTATTTTGGTGCCTCTCCGTCTGACCTGTCCTTTGTGCGGTTTTGGTATCACTGGGGGTAAGAGACTGCCCTTAACGCTGTGTTCTTCAGGTCCAGGGAGCTCACCGTGAGATTGTCTTGAGAAATGTACTCCCTGGTCTGCGAGTGACTGTGGGACAGCGAGGCGCTGGAGATCAGGGTCGAGAGGGTGGCGCTGGAAAAGCACAGCAGGTCGGGCAGGGGAGTCGACGTTTCGGGCAAAAGCCCTTCGTCAGCTGGGAGTCTCTGGGCGGTGGAGAGGTGAATGCGAGGGGCCGGGATGGGGCTGGGGCGGGGGGGGGGGGGCAGGTAGCTGAGGGTGCGATTGTGGATGGAGGTGGGGTTAAAGGTGATAGGTCGGAGGGGAGGGCGGAGCGGATGGGTGGGACGGATCATGAGCTCGGTGCTGAGCTGAGCTGGGGAGGGGGGGCAGGAAATGATGCCATGGAAGATGAAGCGTTCTTCCTCCAGGCGTTGGGTGGTGAGGGAGTGGCGGTGGAGGAGGCCCAGGACCTGCATGCCCTCGACAGGACAGGGAGGGGGGAGTTGAAATATTGGGCCACGGGGCGATGGGGTTGATTGGTGCGGGTGTCCCGGGGATGTTCCCTAAAGCGCTCTGCTAGGAGGCGCCCAGTCTCCCCAATGTAGAGGAGACCGCATCGGGAGCAACGGATACAATAAATGCGAGTGACTGCGGTGATGTCTGGTCTCCCTCGTCAGCCTGTTTGGTCAATTCTGAGGCATTCTGGGTATTCCTTGTATGGTTTGGATTTCTATGTTCTGTGTGGGCTATGCTGTGGGTAGGCAGATCTTTCCCCACAGTCTTTAATCACTTGGAACAGGGGTATGACTGATTAATAGGTAAATCCCAGAATTTATTTCAAGTCAGTTACCTCCCACAGTCCAAAGATGTGCAGCTCAGGGTGAATCGGCCATGCTAAATTGCCCATAGTGTTCGGTGCATTAGTCAGAGGGAAATGGGTCTGGGTGTGTTACTCTTCAGAGGGTCAGTATGGACTGGTTGGGCCGAAGGGCATGTTTCTACACTGTAGGGAGTCTAAACAAAAGTACCAAAGTTTTATTAAAAAAAAGCTCAGACAACGCATTAAAGGTGTGAGGTTAGAGTCTATCTGTATCCCAGTCTTGAGTCAGACTGGTTCTAGTTCCAAAGCGGGCATTTATCAAGGTTAGATTAGTATAGATTCCCTACAGTGGGGAAACAGGCCCTTCGGCCAAACCATTCCACACCGACCCTCCAAAGAGTATCCCACCCAGACCCATTTCCCTCTGACTAATGCAGCTAACACTATGAGGCAATTTCCCACGGCCAAGTCACCCTGACCTGCACATCTTTGGACTGTGGGATGAAACCGGAGCACCCGGAGGAAACCCACGCAAACACAGGGGGGAGAATGTGCAAACTCCACACAGACAGTCGCCCCGAGGCTGGAATCGAACCCGGGACCCTGGTGCTGTGAGGCAGCGGTGCTAACCGCTGAGCCACCGTGCCGCCCCCTAAAACGTCAGTTTGAAGGAGCAGCGCTCCGAAAGCTAGTGCTTCGAACAAAACCTGTCGGACTATATCTTGGAGTGGTGCGTTTTTTTTTTAACTTGGCCTGCAGATTGTGCGCTTTTTGAACAAAACAGAACGCGTCTGCAAATGCAGATCTCTGTAAACGCACGGTGAACATGTCGCGATGTTTTTATAAATAGAACCACAACACCTCCCCCCTCCCCACTTCCCCCCCGGTGCCACGTGTGAGGTGAAAATATCTCGGTGAATGAAAGGCCGCTCCATGAATGGCTTCGGAAATGCGCGGAGTTGAATGGCGGACAGTTTTTCTTCAATCGGCCGTAAATAATTCAGAAAAGGAGGCCCTCAGAAAGGGAACAAACAAAGGAAGTCTGACTCATTCAAATCCAGAAAGGCCCACGCTCCGATAGCATTGTGACGCTAAGTACTGAGGGGGAATTACATCAGCTTCCTGAAGGATTGTTTCCGAACCTTTCGGTAAACATCAGGGGGGAGGGGAGAAAGACACGGGCAAAGTTCAGCAGGTCAGGCAGCACCCGAGGAGCGGGAGAATCGAGGTTTCGGGCCTACTCCCTTCATCAGGAATGAGGCTTGTGGGCCGGGGGGGCGAGAGTGCGGCACTGGAAAAGAACAGCAGGTCAGGCAGCATCTGAGGAGAGGGAAAATCGAGGTTTCGGGCCTACTCCCTTCATCAGGAATGAGGCTTGTGGGCCGGGGGGGCGAGAGTGCGGCACTGGAAAAGAACAGCAGGTCAGGCAGCATCTGAGGAGAGGGAAAATCGAGGTTTCGGGCCTACTCCCTTCATCAGGAATGAGGCTTGTGGGCCGGGGGCGAGAGTGCGGCACTGGGAAAGAACAGCAGGTCAGGCAGCATCTGAGGAGCGAGAGAATCGAGGTTTCGGGCCTACTCCCCTCGTCAGGAATGAGGCTTGTGGGCCGGGGCGGGAGTGCGGCACTGGAAAAGAACAGCAGGTCAGGCAGCATCCGAGGAGCGAGAGAATTGAGGTTTCGGGCCTACTCCCCTCGTCAGGAATGAGGCTTGTGGGCCGGGGGCGAGAGTGCGGCACTGGGAAAGAACAGCAGGTCAGGCAGCATCCGAGGAGCGAGAGAATTGAGGTTTCGGGCCTACTCCCCTCGTCAGGAATGAGGCTTGTGGGCCGGGGGCGAGAGTGCGGCACTGGGAAAGAACAGCAGATCAGGCAGCATCCGAGGAGCGAGAGAATTGAGGTTTCGGGCCTACTCCCCTCGTCAGGAATGAGGCTTGTGGGCCGGGTGGGTGTGTGCTGAGAGATAAGTGGGAGATGGGGTGGGGTTTGCGGAGAATGTGAAGGTGAGGGAGAAGGTGGCAGGTCGGAGAGGAGGCTGGAGCAGATAGATGGGAAAGGCGACGGACAGGTCAGGAGGGCGGTGCCGGGTTGGAGGTTCGGGGTTGGGATAAGGTGGGGGAGGAGGGTGGAGGGGAGATGAGGAAACTGGTGAAGTCCACATTGAGGGGTTGGAGGGTCCAGAGGCGGAAGATGAGGTGATCTTTCTCCAGCCATCGGGTGGTGAGGGAGCGGTGACGGAGGAGGCTCAGGACCTGCATGTGGAGTGGGAGGGGGGAGTTAAAGTGGGTTGGGTTGGTGCGGGTGTCCCAGAGACGTTCTCCACCTCCATCTACCTTCCCCCGCACCAGCCCCACACCCCACCTCTCATTTATCTCTCCACTCAAGCCTGTTATGGACTAGACCAAGCCACTCAAACTATTCTGAAGAATGCCTCCTAGGCCATAACTTTGTTTCGCTAAGTATCTGGTGGAAATTACCTGGGGTAAGTTAGCTCGGCTGACCACCAGGTTTTAAAACAGACAAACGTTTATTCACAGAATTACACAAGGAAAAGAATTAAGAGAACCTCCAGAATTCAGCCCATCTTAATTATGCTGTCCCAAATAAGCCAACCCTCTTAAAAACCAGTAAAAATTGGAACCACCGGGGTTGGAGGATTTGGAGAGGCTGGACAGGCTGGGGCTGTTTTCCCTGGAGCGTCGGAGGCCGAGGGAGTGTTTCTGTGCTGTACATCTCTCTGACTCCCTGTTAGAATCCCCTGCTAAATCCCAACTAATTCTGGACTGAACTGCTCAGCGAGAGAGCTGACCACTCCCCTTCCATTATACAGGTCACTTCTGAAACATGACCGCTTTAGGTCGAAGGTATATCTGTTTGCTGACAAACGAAACGGTCTGTCAAGGTCCTTTCTCATCTCTTTTGTGTTAATCGGAGCCCGGCCTGTTTACTAGCCCTCTGAACACACACAAAAATAAAAATCTAGGGCCCAGCACGCTTGGGAAAGGACCAGCCTTTAGGGGAAAAAAGGATTGGTTCTGTGACAAGCCTCATTCCCGATGAAGGGAGTAGGCCCGAAACCTCGATTCTCCTGCTCCTCGGATGCTGCCTGAACTGCTGCGCTTTTCCAGCGCCCGCACTCTTGCCCCCGGCCCACAAGCCTCATTCCTGATGAAGGGAGTAGGCCCGAAACCTCGATTCTCCTGCTCCTCGGATGCTGCCTGACATGCTGCGCTTTTCCAGCGCCACACTCTCGACTCTGATCTCCAGCGACCGCAGTCCCTCGCTTTCCCCACAGGCGGAACTCACCCAATGCACCGAGTCCCCTGCCCTCCATGTCTGACAACAACAACCTACCTTCCACAAGCACCCACAACTTTCCCGAACGCATTCCAGGAAGGAAGCCAAGTCTCACCCTACCCCGATTCGCCGCCACGGGGATTTCAGGAGATTTGAGGAAGGAGGGAGAGAGAGAGAGAGGGAGGGGGGAGAGAGAGAGAGAGGAGGAGGAGAGCTATAGCGAGGGGATTCATGGGGTCTTCCAACTCCCTCACCTACCCCAGACATAACAAGAACACACCACATCCCCCAATGGCAGAGCGATGGGGGTCAAGGGAGAATCAGACAGGACGGTGGTGCAGAGATCTCATTGGAAGTCACAGGGATAGGGAGGGGTTGTAGGGGCTGGAGGGGGCGACAGAGATGGGGGGGGTGTCGGGGCTGGAGGGGGTGACAGAGATAGGGAGGGGGTGTAGGGGGCTGAAGAGGGTGTCAGAGATAAGGAAGGGGTGTAGTGGACGGAGGGGGTGACTGAGATAGGGAGGGGGTGTGGGGGGCGGAGGGGGGTGACAGAGATAGGGAGGGGTGTTGTGGTAGTCTGCAGTTTCCGCACTCACAAACACTGTCTCTAACATCCTGCCTCCATCTTTATCAGTTCCCATCTGGTTCACTAACACCAAGCTGTGGAGGTCTGCCTGAGGGTGACATCAGATAGCTCAGTTGGCAGGATGGCTGGTTGGCAGCGCAGTGCGATGCCAACAGTGTGGGTTCAATCCATGTACCGACTGAGGTGACTAAAGAAGAACTCTCCTTCTCAACCTCTCCCCTCACCCCATGGTGACCCCATGGTTAAACCACCACCAGTCACACACCCCCGCCCCCCTACTGTCCCTCTCTCTCTCTCTCTCCCTCCCTCTCTCTCTCTGTCTCACTCCCTCCCTCTCTCTCTCTCCCTCTGTCTGTCACTCTTTATCTCTCTCCCTGTCTCTCTCTTTCTGTCTCTCTCTCTCCCTCTGTCTCCCTCTCTCTGTCTCCCTCTCTCTGTCACTCTCTCTCTGTCTCTCTCTCTCTGTCTCTCTCCCTCTCTCTGTCTCTCTCTCCCTCTCTCTTTCTCTCTCCCTCCCTCTCTCTCTCTCCCACTGTCTCCCTCTCTCTGTCACTCTCTATCTCTGTCTCTCCCTCTCTCTCTCTGTCTCTCACTCTCTGTCTCTCTCTCTCTCCCTCTGTCTCCCTCTCTCTGTCACTCTCTCTCTGTCTCTCTCTCTCCCTCCCTCTCTCTCTCTCTCTCTGTCTCTCTCCCTCTTTCTCTCTCTGTCTCTCCCTCTCTCTCTCTCTGTCACTCTCTCTGTGTCTCTCTGTGTGTCTCTCTCTCTCCCTCCCTCTCTCTCTCTCTGTCTCTCTCCCTCTTTCTCTCTCTCTCTCTCTCTCTGTCTCTCTCCCTCTCTTTCTCCCATTCTCTCTCACACATACACATGAGGGTCTCTCATTGCATCAGGGGGTGCGGGGAAAGAGCATGGCTAATGGCAGTGAGATCCACAGTCAGCTGAGGAGGGGCTGAATGGCCTCCCCCATTTGAAACAAGCTAGCAGGGTGAGGAGGGACGCCAACCCGACAGCGCGGAAAGAGGACATTCGGCCCATTGGGTCTACACCCACCCACCTAAGAACTTGCTGCACAACTCCATCCCCACTGCACCCTGGGTAACCCATCTACCCTATACATCCCTGGGGCACTATGGGACAATTTAGCATGGCCAATCCACCCTAACCTGCACATCCCTGGGCACTACAGGACAATTTAGCACGGCCAACCCACCCTAACCTGCACATCCCTGGACACTATGGGACAGTTTAGCACGGCCAATCCACCCTAACCTGCACATCCCTGGGCACTATGGGACAATTTAGCATGGCCAATCCACCCTAACCTGCACATCCCTGGGCACTACAGGACAATTTAGCACGGCCAACCCACCCTAACCTGCACATCCCTGGACACTATGGGACAGTTTAGCACGGCCAATCCACCCTAACCTGCACATCCCTGGGCACTATGGGACAATTTAGCATGGCCAATCCACCCTAACCTGCACATCCCTGGGCACTACGGGACAATTTAGCATGGCCAATCCACCCTAACCTGCACATCCCTGGGCACTACAGGACAATTTAGCACGGCCAATCCACCCTAACCTGCACATCCCTGGGGCACTACAGGACAATTTAGCACGACCAATCCACCCTCACCTGCACATCCCTGGGGCACTACGGGGCAATTTAGCACGGCCAATCCACCCTAACCTGCACATCCCTGGGCACTATGGGACAATTTAGCATGGCCAATCCACCCTAACCTGCACATCCCTGGGCACTACAGGACAATTTAGCACGGCCAATCCACCCTAACCTGCACATCCCTGGGGCACTACGGGGCAATTTAGCATGGCCAATCCACCCTAACCTGCACATCCCTGGGGCACTACGGGACAATTTAGCATGGCCAATCCACCCTAACCTGCACATCCCTGGGCACTACGGGACAATTTAGCATGGCCAATCCACCCTAACCTGCACATCCCTGGGCACTTACAGGACAATTTAGCACGGCCAATCCACCCTAACCTGCACATCCCTGGGGCACTACGGGGCAATTTCCCATGCATCTGGTCAGATGAACTTCCCAGAGCCTTGTGACGTGCGACGGTTCGAGGGCAAAGTCGTGGCCTCCATTGAGTTGCGTGTTAGCCACCCAGAGGCTGGGTCTGACCAGTCAGTCGGTCACAGGACAGATCTGGGAGGAGGGGTGAAGCTGCTGTGCGAGAGGAGGGGCTCACATCCATAAGGAAGGGGGCTCCTTTTTAATATCCACTGCCAGCCTGACACAGCCCAGAGGATAAGCCAGAGGTGAGGGGCAAGATGATCTCACAGGCTTGTTAAGTCAGAGTGACATTCATGAAAGTGGAAAAGCAATTTAGTCACATTCTTTTCTAATGTGTGACCCTGGAAAAAAGGTCGGTGGGGGGCGAGTGGGCTTGTTTCTAAGTATTTGTTTTCAGAGTCTCTGGAAAATCTCCACGGGTCACTTCCACTTTCTAGAAAATCTCTCTCAAAAGAACGTTTTGCCGTTTGGAAGGACTGAGTACGTTGGGAGCAATTTTGACAGAAGTTCCAAAACCGATACCGAGAGAGGGAGAGAGAGAGAGAGAAAGATTTGTGCTAAGGTTTATCTTTGTTAAGATAGTTTAGAACTTCTGCAGAAAACGTTTTTTAAAAGCGTTGAACAACTTGTGGAAATAGATGGAATGTCATTTGAAAGAATCTTGTGTACCATTTGATAATCTGCAAGACGGTTTGGAAGTTTATGTTTTAGAAGTTTTGGGGGGGATAAAAACTTGCAAGGAAGTTTTTGGAACTTTCGTGAAATGTAGCTTGAAGGAAATTCGTGAGATGTCTGTGAGAAAGTTTGGAAATTGATCAAAAAAAAGTTTGAGAAAACTTTTGGAAGAAATTTTTTGAAACTTTCTAAAGTGGAACTTGAAAGGGCCAAAACTCTTCTAAAGAAGTTTTATAATGTTTATGAAATATGGTTTGTAAGAATTTTGAACTAAGTTTTTTTTAACAGTTTAGAAAGTTCATGAAATATGTTTTGAAAGAATTTAGTTGAAAATTATTACAAAGTTTTTGCCAAGTTCATGAAATATATTTTGTAAGAATTTAGTTGAAAATGATTACAAAGTTCATGAAATATATTTTGCAAGAATTTAGTTGAAAATGATTACAAAGTTTTTACAAAGTTCATGAAATATATTTTGTAAGACTTTAGTTGAAAATGATTACAAAGTTTTTACAAAGTTCATGAAATATATTTTGTAAGAATTTAGTTGAAAATGATTACAAAGTTCATGAAATATATTTTGCAAGAATTTAGTTGAAAATGATTACAAAGTTTTTACAAAGTTCATGAAATATATTTTGTAAGACTTTAGTTGAAAATGATTACAAAGTTTTTACAAAGTTCATGAAATATGTTTTGTAAGAATTTAGTTGAAAATTATTACAAACTACATTTTATAAACATTGTAAACTTGCTTCAAAAACTTCAAACTTCTGACAAAATTCTTTCAACCTACATTTTAGTAAGTTCCAAAAACTTTCTTCTGAAGTTCTTTCAAACTTTTTTTTTTGGGAAATTTCCAAACTTTCTTACAAACAAGCAGCTTTTCTTTAGGAGTTTAGAAAGTTAATGAAACACTCTTTGCAAGAACTCAGTTCAAACCTTTTGCAAAATTCTTACGAACCCTCGTTCCCAACCATCTCGGTCCAAAGTTTTCAAAGAAAGTTTTTAACTTTAAAGATTTGGCAGGAATTTGTCAGAAAGTATAGATTTTGAAGAAGAAAATGCTGTAAGAATGAAGAGACTACGTTCGGTTAATTCTTTCCCTGATTGCTCGTTTGTTTAACTGAGCCATTTTCCCCACCCTACCCCCAACCCAGTTCACGCTCCCGTTCCTCAATGTGCTCTCTATCTCTCCCTTCAGGTTAAGCCCCCCCTTTCCTGAGCTTGGGCACATCGTATGTTCAGGTCGAGACGCTCGGTTGTTGTGCGGAGACTGTGGCGGAGTCGTTGCCCGTCAGCGACGGGTCCCAAGCCCGGAGGGGAGAATGCGGATCAGGAGGCACTGAGTGTCTTGAAACTTGCCACGCACTCCCTCTTCAAGCGGCTGAGGGACGAGCAGCTGGAGCTGCTCGCCCGGGCGCTGGAAGCCCGGGACACCGACGACCGCACCGACTGCGTCCGCTTCCCCAGGAGCGAGCTGCGGATCGGGAAGCAGCGCTACTGGCCCCAGCTGCTGACCTGCAAGCTGTTCCGCTGGCCCGAGCTGAAGCACCTTTACCAGCTCAAGCGCCTGTGCGTCTGCGACTGCTGCTGGAGGGCTTCTGAGGACAGCGCCACAGTCTGCTGTAACCCTTACCACTTCAGCAGGCTGAGTGAGCCAGGTAACTGCCTGGGCGCCGGGGAATTGGACTTGGATTCGATTCACGGCCGTCACATAGAGCTGGACGGCACAGAACCAGACCCTTCGGCCCCTCTCATCCATGCCCACCAAATAGCCCAAATAAATCTAGTCCCGTTTAGAGACATACAGCACGGAAACAGACCCTTCGGCCCATCTCGTCCATGCTGACCAGATAGCCCAAATAAATCTAGTCCATTTTGAGTCATACAGCACGGAAACAGACCCTTCGGCCCATCTCGTCCATGCCCACCAGATTTCCCACATTAATCTAGTCCCGTTTAGAGACACACAGCATGGAAACAGACCCTTCGGCCCATCTCGTCCATGCCCACCAGATATCCTACATTAATCTAGTCCCGTTTAGAGACATACAGCATGGAAACAGACCCTTCGGCCCATCTCGTCCATGCCCACCAGATATCCTACATTAATCTAGTCCCATTTAGAGACATACAGCACGGAAACAGACCCTTTGGCCCATCTCATCCATGCCCACCAGATATCCTGCATTAATCTAGTCCAATTTAGAATCATAGAGCACAGAAACAGACCCTTCAGCCCATCTCATCCATGCCAACTGGATATCTTAAATTAGTCTAGTCCCGTTTAAAGTCATACAGCACAGGATCGGACCCTTCGGCCCATCTCGTCCATGCCGATCAGATATCCCACATTAATCTAGTCCCATTTAGAGTCATACAGGACAGAAGCAGGGGCAGGAAAATTGACGTTTCGGGCAAAAGCCCTTCGTCAGGGACCTTCCTGATGAAGAGCTTTTGCCCGAAATATCGATTCTCCTGCTCCTCGGATGCTGCCTGACCTGCTGTGCTTTTCCAGCACCACTCTGATCTAAACTGTGGTTTCCAGCATCTGCAGTCCTCACTTTTTGCCCAGCACAGAAACAGACCCTTCAGCCCATCTTGTCCATGCTGACCGGATATCCCAAATTAATCTTGTCCCGTTTAGAGTCAAACTGCACGGAAACAGACCCTTCGGCCCATCTCGTCCATGCTGACCGGATATCCCAAATAAATCTAGTCCCATTTAGAGTCGTACAGCACAGAAACAGACTCTTCGGCCCATCTTGTCCATGCTGACCGCATATCCCACATTAATCTAGTCCTAAAGACCTTGGTAGCGATGCTCTCGCCTAAAGTACTCCAGCATACCTCTGTCTCAGGCTATCTGATCCATACTTCCTTGCTGAACCATGACCTGTCCATACTGCTTGTAAACAAAGCTTTTCACTGTATCTCAGCTCACGTGACAATCAATCATAAGACCATAAGACATAGGAGTGGAAGTAAGGCCATTCGGCCCATCGAGTCCACTCCGCCATTCAATCATGGCTGATGGGTATTTCAACTCCACTTACCCCCATTCTCCCCGTAGCCCTTAATTCCTCGTGACATCAAGAATTTATCAATCTCTGCCTTGAAGACATTTAGCGTCCCGGCCTCCACTGCACTCTGCGGCAATGAATTCCACAGGCCCACCACTCTCTGGCTGAAGAAATGTCTCCGCATTTCTGTTCTGAATTGACCCCCTCTAATTCTCAGGCTGTGTCCACGGGTCCTAGTCTCCTCGCCTAACGGAAAACATTTCCTAGCTTCCACCCTTTCCAAGCCGTGTATTATCTTGTAAGTTTCTATTAGATCTCCCCTTAATCTTCTAAACTCCAATGAATACAATCCCAGGATCCTCAGCCGTTCCTCGTATGTTCGACCTCCATTCCAGGGATCATCTGTGTGAATCTCCGCTGGACACGCTCCAGCGCCAGTATGTCCTTCCTGAGGTGTGGGGACCAAAACTGGACACAGTACTCCAAATGGGGCCTAACCAGAGCTTTATAAAGTCTCAGTAGCACATCGCTGCTTTTATATTCCAACCCTCTTGAGATAAGCGACAACATTGCATTCGCTTTCTTAATCACGGACTCAACCTGCATGTTTACCTTTAGAGAATCCTCGACTAGCACTCCCAGATCCCTTTGTACTTTGAATCAGTAAATCAACCAGATGTCCAGCATAGAAACAGACCCCTCAGCCCCATTTCCCAGCACTTGGCCCATCTCCCTCCAAACCCTTCCTATCCATGTCCCCATCCAGATGCCTTTTAAATGTTGTCATTGTACCAGCCCCCACCACTTCCTCTGGCAGCTCATTCCACACACGTACCACCCTCTGTGTGAAAAAGTTGCCCCTGAGGTCCCTTTCCCCCCTCTCCTTAAACCTATGCCCCTCTAGCTTTTGATTCCCCCACCCCAGGGAAAAGACCTTGTCTATTTACCCTACCCGTAACCCTCATGACCCCTCAGCCTCCAACACTCCAGGGGAAAACAGACCCGACCTCTTTAACCCCTCCCTCTAGCTCAAAACCTCCGATGTCTTTTTCTGGACCCTTTCAAGTTTCGCAACATCCTTCCATCTCCCAGGCCCGATGTCAAGGAAAGGCCACCAGCATTCTCACAGATGCCCCCCCACCCTGGCAATGTTTCTCTACAGCCTCTCCCATCGGGGAGAAGGGACAGAGGCCTGAACACATGCACAGGCCGGTTTCGAAACAGCTTCTACCCTCCTGTCGTTAGAATACTGAATGAACTCACAAACTCTTAACATTCGCCTGTCCCTGTGTTTTTTACTGCTGTTTACCTATTATTTACTTATCTACATGACTTAACACTGTGATCTGCTCGCAAAACAAAGCTTTTCACTGTACACGGGGACAATAAACTCAATTCAATTCGACGTACCTGAGTACAGTGAAAAGCTTTGTTTTGCAAGCAGTTTCGAGCGAGGACACACAGCTCACGGAGTGCTTAGACAGAGCGAGGGATACAGCCGCACAGCAGCTGAATGAAGCTAGATCAACGTTATCTGAAGTGATTGAGGTCCGTGCAGCAATCTCACAATGGCACCTAAACACACAGAAAAGAATCGCCCCGCGTCTTAATCTGTTAAAATTCGAGAGACAAGCAACCATCCCAGAGGTCGCTATTTGAACAAATTTATTCTTCAGGGAGAAAGGGACGACTGCAGATGCTGGAGTTGAGAGTTGAGAGGGCGGCGCTGGAAAAGCACAGCAGGTCAGACAGCGTCCGAGGAGCAGGAGAATCGACGTTCCCTGATGCAGGCCTTGTGCCCCGAAACGTCGATTCTCCCGCCCCTCGGGGCGCTGCCTGACCTGCTGCGCTTTTCCAGCACCACCCTCTCGCCTTTATTCCTGAATCCCAACACAGGATATGAAAACCAACAGCCACTTACAACCCCTTTCTCTTCAAACTAATCTTTTACCTCCCACTCTACAATACTAGTCCGATTTTTAAAAGAAAAAATTCCGGATTAAGGTTTCCAGGAAAACAACACATAATCATGTGCCAAAACCAGTCAGCTTTGCTGATTCCTCCCTGTCGATTGTCCTATGTGGATTTTCTCAATGTTCTGCTGTGCTAACCCCCCTTCAAATCCTTCTGCCCCACCAACCTGTCATCACTAAACTAGCCCCATGTCTGCCTGCTCATAGCCCATATCCCCTTCCTATCATCCGAATGCCTTTTAAGCCTTGTAAATGCACCCACGTCCACCACTTCCTCTGGGAGTTCATTCCACGCACGCACCGTCCTCTTTGCAAAAGAAATTGCCCCTCATTTTAGCAGTTGTTGGTCTTTGGCAGTTCTCCCCCTAACTGTTCAAAATGCCAAATTGTTTTATACCCCAAAACATTGCATCGTTTTAATATTATCACAGTACTAACTTCCAGTTTGATTGGATTTTGGTATCTTGGGGCATAATTTAAACCGATGGGATTTTGGTACCATGGGGCATAATTTAAATCGATTGGATTTTGGTATCTTGGGGCAGAATTTAAATCAATTGGATTTTGGTATCTTGGGGCAGAATTTAAACTGATTGGATTTTGGTATCTTGGGGCATAATTTTCACCAAATGGATTTTGATGTCTTGGGGCATAATATAAACTGATTGGATTTTGGTATCTTGGAGCATAATTTTCACCGATTGGAGTTTGGAATCTTGGGGCATAATTTTCACCGATTGGCCGAATTTGAATTTTGTTTTTGTTTCATGGCAACCCAGCTGCTGCTATATGTTTCGATCAACATTGTTACCTTGCTCAGGGCTCTCTGTGCTGTATCAGTCTGTGTCGAACCTTCTCGGCTCTCCCCAAGGTACAGTACACCTCCGCACCTTCATAAGCAATGGATGGAAGGTCGGTTTGCGAGAGGGACTGGGCTGGGTTCACAATTCTCTGTAGTTTCTCACGGTCCTGGGCGGTGCGGTTGCTGTACCAAGCCATGATGTGCCTGGAGAGGATCCTTTCTCTGGTGCATCTGTGAGGGTCCTTTATGGATGGGCCGAATGTTCGTCAGCCCCTGAGGAACAAGAGACGTGGTTGCAACCCCTTGACTGCCCCGTCGAGGGAGGTGGGTGGGGTGGATCAGGACAGTTCGTTCTGGGCGTGCCCCCCCCACCCCCCACTCTCTTTCCTTCCTGAAGTTGATGATTGGCTCTCTAGATGTTGGATATCTGACTGACCCTGGTGGTGTCATCGGCGAACCCTGTAGATGGCATCCGCTCGGAATTTGGTCCTGCACTCTGGGTGCACAGTAGGGGGCTAAGAATGAAGGAGAGCTGCAGCGTTGGGGGTTATTATGGAGGAGGTTGCAGTTCCCGATTGGAGGTTGGAATGGGGGGGAGGAGCAATTACTTCCAATCACAGTACAGGATGGAAACAGACCCTTCTGCCCAACCAGCCCGTCATCACTAACCTAGCCCCACGTCTCTCTGCTCCTGGTCCGGATCCCCTTCCTATCATCCGAATGCCTTTCAAACCTTGTAACTCTACCCACATCCACCACTTCCTCAGGAAGTTCATCCCACACATGAACCATCCTCTCTGCAAAAGAGATTGCCCCTCATTATGGTTGTCTTAAGATCTTTTTTCCTCTCGCCCTAAAAATTATGCCCCTCTAGTTCTGAAATCCCCCAACCTAGGGAAAACAAAACATCTACCACTCACCTCCTCTACATCCCTCTCATCTTAAACCTACGCCTCCCCTCTCCCATTATTTGACACTTTCACTCTGGGGAAATGCATCCCTATCGCTATGCATCCCTATCCATGCCTCTCTGTCAGACTGCCTTAGATCAGAACAATCCTTTTGAAGTAATGACAAAGAAGATTGATGAGGGCAGAGCAGTAGATGTGATCTATATGGACTACAGTAAGGCGTTCGACAAGGTTCCCCATGGGAGACTGGTTAGCAAGGTTAGATCTCATGGAATACAGGGAGAACTAGCCATTTGGATACAGAACTGGCTCAAAGGTAGAAGACAGAGGGTGGTGGTGGAGGGTTGTTTTTCAGACTGGAGGCCTGTGACCATTGGAGTGCCACAAGGATCGGTGCTGGGTTCTCATCATTTATATAAATGATTTGGATGTGACCATAAGAGGTACAGTTAGTAAGTTTGCAGATGACACCAAAATTGGAGGTGTAGTGGACAGCGAAGAGGGTTACCTCAGATTACAACAGGATCTGGACCAGATGGGCCAATGGGCTGAGGAGTGGCAGATGGAGTTTAATTCAGATAAATGTGAGGTGCTGCATTTTGGGAAAGCAAATCTTAGCAGGACTTATACACTTAATGGTCAGGTCCTAGGGAGTGTTGTTGAACAAAGAGACCTTGGAGTGCAGGCTCATAGCTCCTTGAAAGTGGAGTCACAGGTAGATAGGATAGTGAAGGCGGCATTAGGTATGCTTTCCTTTATTGGTCAGAGTATTGAGTACCGGAGTTGGGAGGTCATGTTGCGGCTGTACA
The DNA here is from genome assembly GCF_020745735.1 of Hemiscyllium ocellatum. NCBI lineage: Eukaryota > Metazoa > Chordata > Chondrichthyes > Orectolobiformes > Hemiscylliidae > Hemiscyllium > Hemiscyllium ocellatum. The sequence goes on from NC_083450.1 coordinate 7,773,144, forward strand.
GGACATTGGTTAGGCCACTGTTGGAATATTGTGTGCAATTCTGGTCTCCTTCCTATCGGAAAGATGTTGTGAAACTTGAAAGGGTTCGAAAAGATTTACAAGGACATTGAGTGGTTTGACAGGGAGAGGCTGGATAGGCTGGGGCTATTGTCGCTGGAAAAACCATTTGGTGTCTTTATTGGTGTTCACGTCAAGCAGAGGAATCATATCGAGTTTGAAATAACCTCCCTTGCTCCATTTCAGTCGATCCCAAGGCAGTGTGGCGGTCTGGAGTCACGTGTAGGCCCAGACTAGGGAGAGGGCGGCAGATCTCTTCGTCCCCTCAGTCGTCATGGTTACCCTCCCCGAGATTGGCCCCAGTGAATTGTGGGGGGGGGGGCAAATGGGATGGAGTCACATGTTCCCCCATCCCAAGAGTAGGCCAATTAGCCTCTGGATCGCTAGGTTGGTGTCATTCCCAGCATGCACCTCTGCTAGGCCCAGCTGACATTTATGTCGACGGCTCAGGGTGTTTTATTTTAACGGTCAGGTCTAACCTCCCTTTCTTTCTCTCCACTCCCTCCACCCTCTTACAGAAACCCCTCCACCTCCGTACTCAAAACTGTTGCCAGGCAACCATAGGAAGAGCATCGAAGGTAGGTTCACCTTCCGGTTTCCATGATAGCCCCCCAGCCCGTGAGGGGGGTGGAGCAGGGAGAGGGGTTGTTTTGGGGAGGGTTGGTGCTGGGGAAGGATTGGGGCAGACAGTGATATTTCGGAGAGTTTTCACTGAAGACCGAGATGTTTAATCAGGAAGGGAATCCTGCGTAGAATGCCAACAGTGTGGAAGCAGGCCATTCGGCCCATCCCAACCCCTCCCGACATCATCCCGCCCAATCCACCCGGCAACCATGCATTTCCCATTGTCAATCCATCCTCACCTGCACATCCCTGGGCACTATGGGACAATTTAGCATGGCCAATCCATCCTAACCTGCACATCCCTGGGCACTATGAGACAATTTAGCATGGCCAATCCACCCTAACCTGCACATCCCTGGGCACTATGGGACAATTTAGCATGGCCAATCCACCCTAACCTGCACATCCCTGGGCACTGTGGGACAATTTAGCATGGCCAATCCACCCTAACCTGCACATCCCTGGGCACTATGGGACAATTTAGCATGGCCAATCCACCCTAACCTGCACATCCCTGGGCACTGTGGGACAATTTAGCATGGCCAATCCACCCTAACCTGCACATCCCTGGGCACTATGGGACAATTTAGCATGGCCAATCCACCCTAACCTGCACATCCCTGGGGCACTATGGGACAATTTAGCATGGCCAACCCTCCCTATGTTAACCTCACTGCAGACCAAGATGCTTGCAGAGGTAGAGGTCAGAGGGCAAAGTGGAAGGAGTAAACCATAAATAGAGGAGGTGAGAGTGGGCACAGTTTTGTAGGAGAGATCAACCATTCGAGACTCAGATAGAGTCATACAGCACGGAAACAGACCTTTCGGCCCAACCTGTCCAGGCTGTCCCAATATCCTAATCAAATCTACTCCCCTTTCCAGCACTTGGCCCATCTCCCTCCAAACCCTTCCTATCCATGTCCCCATCCAGATGCCTTTTAAATGTTGTCATTGTACCAGCCCCCACCACTTCCTCTGGCAGCTCATTCCACACACGTACCACCCTCTGTGTGAAAAAGTTGCCCACTTTCCCCTCACTCTCCTTAAACCTACGCCCATCTGGTTTTGGACTCGCTTATTCTGGGGGGGGAAAATTGACCGGCAGTGTCTTCTCTCTGGGCGCGTGAGTCTGAGGAATACTCCCCTTTCCTACCGGAGCCCGAGGGAGATGTTCCATGGTTGAGGACTGAGATAGTGAGGCGAAGGCTACTAAAACTATGAGAGGACCGAATGGGTGAGCAGATTCAATGGGCCGAATGGCCAATTTCTCGCCATGTGTATTTCTTCCGAAGAGGATTTCAAAATTTCACACACACCCCGAGCGCTGGGTGAAGTGAGGGGCTCAGGGTGGAGGACTCACGGGATCTGAGGCTTGGTGGAAGGTAGCAGGAGGGAATTCAGCCCTTGCGATTCTAGCCAGGTCCCTGTGAGCCCCACTCCCTCTCCCTGAAACAGGGGGCTTTCAGAGCAGTGTCTGAAGACTGGAAAGGTGAGGTAATTGTTTGTTCCTCTCTGCTGTCCCTAGACCCAACTGAACATGACGCCACACACCAACTCAGGAGGAATGAACCTACCAACCACCAGAATCCAGACTGGCCGGGTAAGATTAGACAGCTGTCTTCACACGGGGAGAGGGCCAGAGATTGGCTGAGGGAGCTGGTGCCATCGGAGGGTCAGCGCTGAGGGAGTGGGCGCTGTGGGTGGGTCAGTGCTGAGGGAGTGTGTGCTGTGGGAGGGTCAGTGCAGAGGGAGCAGGCACTGTCCGAGGGTCAGTGCTGAGGGAGCAGGCACTGTCCGAGGGTCAGTGCTGAGTGAGCGGGTGCTGTCAGAGGGTCAGTGCTGAGGGAGCAGGCGCTGTCAGAGGGTCAGTACTGAGGGAGCGGGCACTGTCGGAGGGTCAGTACTGAGGGAGCGGGCGCTGAGGGAGGGTCTGTGCTGAGGGAGTGGCACTGTCAGAGGGTCAGTGCTGAGGGAGCTAGCCCTATCCGAGGGTCAGTGCTGAGGGAGTGGGCGCTGTGGGAGGTTCAGTGCTGAGGGAGAGGGCGCTGTCGGGTCAGTGCTGAGGGAGTGTGCGCTGTGGGAGGGTCAGTGCTGAGGGAGTGGGCGCTGTCAGAGGGTCAGTGCTGAGGGAGTGGGTGCTGTCGGAGGGTCAGCGCTGAGGGAGTGGGTGCTGTGGGAGGGTCAGTGCTGAGGGAGCGGGTGCTGTCAGAGGGTCAGTGCTGATGGAGTGGGCGCTGTCAGAGGGTCAGTGCTGAGGGAGTGGGTGCTGTTGGAGGGTCAGCGCTGAGGGAGCGGGTGCTGTGGGAGGGTCAGTGCTGAGGGAGTGGGTGCTGTCGGAAGGTCAGCGCTGAGGGAGTGGGCGCTGTGGGAGGGTCAGTGCTGAGGGAGTGGGCGCTGTGGGAGGGTCAGTGCTGAGGGAGTGGGCGCTGTTGGAAGGTCAGTGTTGAGGGTGTGCTACAAAGTCAGAGGTGCTGTCTTTCAGACTTGTGTGTGTTTGGTTTCAAATGTATCGAGATAATGGTTCAGCTGGCATTGGGGGAGGTATGTGGCACCTTTGGGGTTGGGAGGTGAGAAGAGGATTTCCCTCCACGGTACAATGGCCCGGAAGGGTCTCCTCAGAAAGATGGCAGCTTCGTCTGTCCACCCTCTGACTGTGACCGCCCTCGGGCAGCAGCGGTTCGCCGTGGGGTGTTCCTTGGCTGCCACTGCTTTCCAGCGGGGTTCGGGCCGGTGCTGGTGATGTGGAACGGGAGGCAACCGTGCCGATGAAGCCTGCGGGCTAGGCCTCGTCTCCTCTCTGGGGAGCCATTCACCTCCTTCCGAGCTGAGGTGCCGCCGGGGTCTTCCTTGCCTTATTCCCTGTCAAGTAAAGGGCCCGAGGGTGGAGACGGGGACAACTCTTGGCGGCCGGGCTGCATTCAGGAACCTCCTGTGCCCTTCCCATCCTGCCCTCAGGAGACAGCTGGCTGGTACAGGAACTGGGCCTTACCTGGTGGTGGGATTTGAACCCAGCGACATTTCCAACAGGCCGCAGCCTCACTGCCAAAGCTTCGAGTGAGGGGAGAGGCCTGGTTCTGCAGAGAGAGAGAGGGTTCTGTCATAATGAAATGAAATAGCTCGGCCGAGATGTTGGGTTGCTCTGTACTGAACCCCCCACCTCCCCACCCCCCCACCCCCTCTGCTGTTTCAGATTCCAGCTCGTTGCCCGTGGCGACCAGGGACGAGCACTGGTGCAGTGTGGCCTACTGGGAGTACCGACGCAGGGTAGGCCGCATGTATGTCGTCCGCGAGACCTCCGTCAGCGTCTTCTGTGACCTGCCGCGCGGGACGGGCTTCTGCCTGGGGCACCTCCACGCCGATGGGAGGCACGAGCTAGTGAGGAGGACCCGGGGCAAGATTGGCGGCGGGATCCTGCTGAGCAAGGAGGGCGATGGGGTCTGGGCCTACAACCGCAGTGAGCACCCCGTCTTCGCCAGCTCACCCACACTGCTGAGGGGCCGGGCCCGGGGCCCCTCTGTGCACAAGGTGTTGCCCGGCTACTCCCTGAAGGTCTTTGACTACCAACCGGGCCGGGCCCTGCAGCGGTCACTGAGCCCTGAGCTCTCTGATGGCCCCTTCGATCCCCACAGTGTCCGCATCAGCTTCGCCAAAGGCTGGGGGCCGTCCTACTCCAGGCAGTTCATCACCTCGTGTCCCTGCTGGTTAGAGATCCTGCTGAACCACTCCTAATGGGGAGTCCGACCCCCACAGACACACACTCACACACACTCACACACACACACACACACACACACACACACACACTCACACACACACACACACACACACACACTCACACACACACACACACACACACACTCACACACACACACACACACACACACTCGCACACACACACACTCACTCACACTCACACACACTCACACTCACACACACACTCACACTCACACACACTCACACACACACACACTCTCACACACACACTCACACACACACACACGCACACACACACACACACACTCACACACTCACACACACACACACACACACACACACACACACACACACACACTCTCTCTCTCTGACAGGCAGACACTCACACGGACACACATGCACACATTTACACACTAACACTGACACATCACACGCTCATAGAGAGATACAACCTCACAGACAGGCACAGTTACACGACCACACTAACACACACTTATAGACACACCCCGCACTCACAGACAGACACAGAAGAGAATCCCACCCAGACCCATACCCACCTCTATCCGAGTAACCCTGCATTTCCCATGGCCAATCCACCCTAACCTGCACATCCCTGGGCACTATGGGACAATTTAGCATGGCCAATCCACCCTAACCTGCACATCCCTGGGCACTATGGGACAATTTAGCATGGCCAATCCACCCTAACCTGCACATCCCTGGGCACTATGGGACAATTTAGCATGGCCAATCCACCCTAACCTGCACATCTTCGGACTGCGGGAGGAAACCCACACACACACGGTGGGGGGAGAATGTGCAAACTTCACACAGACAGTCGCCCTGAGGCTGGAATCGAACCTGGGTCCCTGGCGCCGTGAGGCAGCGGTGCCAGCCACTGGGCCACTGTATCCCCCCTTTCTCTCCGGTCTCAATTCCCGCTCCTTCAAATCCAACCCACGAGCGTGCCCACCTCCCGGGATCACGGTGTCTCTGTGGATGCCACATCACTGGATTGTATTTGGAGGGGTGGGGGGGGCAGGATGCGTTGTGCCCCTCCCTCAGGCTGGTGAAAGGAGCTGCTTTCATACCCACCTCGTACACCCTGGCATTGATTGTTGTATAGACCCTTCCAGCACAGTACAGGCCCTTCGGCCCTCCATGCTGTGCTGATCCATGGAACCAACCTGAAGCCCATCTAACCTACACTATTCCATTCTCGCCCATATGTCTATCCAATGCCCAGTTAAATGCCCTTAAAGTTGGTGAGTCTCCTCCTGTTACAGGCAGTGCGTTCCATGTCCTACTACTCACTGAGTAAAGAAACTACCTCTGACAGCTCTCCTATATCCATCTCCTCTCAATTTAAAGCTATCTCCCCCTGTGCTAGCCATCACCATCTGAGGGAATATGGCTCTCACTGCCCACCCTTTCTAACCCTCTGATGATCTTATATGTCTCCATTAAGTCATCTCTCAGCCTTCCTCTCTGTAACAGTCCCAAACTTTCCTCGTGATACCTTCCCTCTGTCCCAGGCCACATCCTGGTAAATCTCCTCTGCACCCTTCCCAAAGCTCCCACATCCTTCCTATAAACGCGGTGACCAGAACTGTACACAATACTCCAAGTGCGGCCGCCCCCAGAGTTGTGTACAGCTGCAGCATGACCCCGTGGCTCCGAAACTCAAACTGTGGGACTTTGTGGGTGTGTGTCTGTATGTGTCAGTGAGAGTGTGTGTGTGTGTCTGTATGTGTCAGTGAGTGTGTGTGTCTGTGAGTATGTGTCTGTCTGTCTGTGATTTTGTGTGTGTCTGTATGCGTGTGTGTCTGTATGTGTGCATTCATGTCTGTATGTGATTGTGTGTGTGTCTATGTGTGTGTGTGTCTGTATGTGTGTGTGACTGTATGCGTGTGTGCGTCTATATGTGTGCGTGCGTGTCGTATGTTATTGTGTGTGTGTGTCTGTCTGTGATTGTGTGTTTGTCTGTAATTTTGTGTGTGTGTCTGTATATCTGTGATTGTGTGTGTCTGTGTGTGTGTGTCTGTGTGCGTATGTGTGTGTGTCTGTCTGTGATTGTGTGTATCTGTGTGTGTGTCTTCGTGTGTGTGCATCTGTCTGTCTATAATTGTGTGTGTCTGTGTGTGTGTGTGTGTGTCTGTGTGTGTATGTGTGTGTGTCTGTGATTGTGTGTATCTGTGTGTGTCTTTGTGTGTGTGCATCTGTCTGTCTATAATTGTGTGTGTCTGTGTCTGTCTGTGTGTGTGTGTATGTGTGCGTGCGTGTCTGTATGTGACTGTGTGTGTGTCTGTCTGTGAATTTGTATATGTGTTTGTGATTGTATGTGAGTCTGTCTGTGATTGTGTGTGTGTGTCTCTGTCTGTGAATTTGTGTATGTGTGTGCATGTGTCTGTGATTGTGTGTGTGTCTGTATGTGTGTGTGTCTGTATGTGATTGTGTGTTTGTGTGTGTGTGCGCGTCTGTCTGTGATTGTGTGCGTCTGTGTGTGTGTGTCTGTGTGTGTGTCTGTGTGTATGTGTGTGTGTCTGTGATTGTGTGTATCTGTGTGTGTCTTCGTGTGTGTGCATCTGTCTGTCTATAATTGTGTGTGTCTGTGTCTGTCTGTGTGTGTGTGTGTGTATGTGTGCGTGCGTGTCTGTATGTGACTGTGTGTGTGTCTGTCTGTGAATTTGTATATGTGTTTGTGATTGTATGTGAGTCTGTCTGTGATTGTGTGTGTGTCTCTGTCTGTGAATTTGTGTATGTGTGTGCATGTGTCTGTGATTGTGTGTGTGTGTCTGTATGTGATTGTGTGTTTGTGTGTGTGTGTGCGCGTCTGTCTGTGATTGTGTGCGTGTGCCTGTCTGTGATTGTGTGTCTGTGTGTGTGTGTGTGTGTGTGTGTGCGCGCGCCTGTCTGTGATTGTGTGTGTCTCTGTGTGTGTGTCTCCGTGCGTGTGTCTGTCTGTGATTGTGTGTGTGTGTGTCTGTGTGTGTGTGTGTGTCTGTGTGTGTGTGTCTGTGTGTGTGTGTGTCTGTGTATGTGGTGGATCTGTGACACTGGAACCATTGAGAGGTTGACATTTAGGCACTCCAGTGACAATTATTAAAAAGAGAGTCTTATATGCTATATATCGCTATATTTGCTCAGAAAATTAATATAAAGTTTTGTATGTTAAAAACACTACGACTGTAAATAGGGGGAGGATTTTATTTGTATGCTTTGTGAGGATACTGCAATGACTAATGCACTTGGTTGTATGTCACCACGTTAATTTTTAGCTATTCTTGGAGGTATGCGTCAATAAAATGGCATTGGCTCCTACATCTCCTACTGAGAGGGCTTCTGTCTCCTACACAGAAATGGATAATGGACTTCAGTTTGAAAGGAGCGAGGGGAGTTCATCGGGAGCTGCCTCCTCTCTGATAACTGGCGGTGGTGAAGGCTCTTGCTGCACCTTCATTCATGGCCTCTGTCTCCCTCTTCCTCAACCAACACCCCCCTCTCCCCGTTCCCTCCCTCCCCTCCAAACCCCGGCCTCTCCCACAGCCTCCCCTCCACTCCTCAGAGACCTTCTGCACCCGACTGCGCCGTGAGGTGGGGGGGGGTGCCAGGGTTGGAGCAGGGCGGGCAAAGTGAGAGCCCGCGCAAGGCCAGGCCACGGTCTAATGGGTTTGTTTGCCATCAGTAGCCTTCGAGGGCAGGTCCTTGGTCGGGCGAACTCAGGACTGAGAGGGGGTGATGGCAAGAGAGGGGGGGGCAGGGCATGTGCGTGTGGAAGGAGTTGCCAGGAGAGGTGCAGGGGACAGCTACCAGTGACAACATTTAGCGGGCATCTGGATGGTGACATGAACAGGAGGGTGTTAGAGTCGAGTGGGACCCAGACTGAGGTAAGGACGGCAGATATTCACCCCCCCCCCCATTAGTGACACCCCCACCCCAAAGATCTTCACCACAATTGATGATGAGATTTCCAAATCCAAATTTTATTCAATGAACTCGGAGCTGTGGTAGGAATTGAACCCGCGCTCTGGGGATTTAGCCTATATTATTAGCCCAGTGACCACCATCTCCCCCAGGTTTATAACTGGTTTCTCGCCCTGGCTCAGCGGTTAGCGCTGCTACCTCAGGGACCCAGGTTTGAACCCAACATCGGGTGATGGACTGTGTGGAGTTTGCACATTCACCCCCGCTGTGTCTGTGTGGGTTTCCTCCGGGTGCTCCGGTTTCCTCCCACAGTCCAAAGATGTACAGGTTGTGTGTGTCTGTCTGTCTGTGATTGTGTCTGTGTGTGTCTGTATGTGATTGTGTGTCTGTCTGTCTGTGATTGGCCATGCTAAATTGTCCCATAGTGCCCAGGGATGTGCAGGTTAGGGTGGATTGGCAGTGCTAAACTGTCCCATAGTGCCCAGGGATGTGCAGGTTAGGGTGGATTGGCCATGCTAAATTGTCCCATAGTGCCCAGGGATGTGCAGGTTAGGGTGGATTAGCAGTGCTAAACTGTCCCATAGTGCCCAGGGATGTGCAGGTTAGGGTGGATTGGCCGTGCTAAATTGTCCCATAGTGCCCAGGGATGTGTAGGTTAGGGTGGATTGGCCATGCTAAATTGTCCCGTAGTGCCTAGTGATGTACAGGTTAGGGTGGATTGGCCATGCTAAATTGTCCCGTAGTGCCCAGTGATGTACAGGTTAGGGTGGATTGGCCATGCTAAATTGTCCCGTAGTGCCCAGGGATGTGCAGGTTAGGGTGGATTGGCCATGCTAAATTGTCCCATAGTGCCCAGGGATGTGCAGGTTAGGGTGGATTGGCTATGCTAAATTGTCCCATAGGGCCCAGGGATGTGCAGGTTAGGGTGGGTTGGCCATGCTAAATTGTCCCATAGTGCCCAGGGATGTGCAGGTTAGGGTGGATTGACCATGGGAAATGCGGGGTTACAGGAATAGTACTGGGGCGAGCCCCTCTTCGGAGGGTGAGCGTGAATTCATTGGGCAGATTGGCCTGCTTACATTCTGTTGGGATTTTATCCCCACGATAATCGTGCATGGCAGAACGCATGGACTGAAACATGGGGAAAGGCCGCCACTCTGTGGACATCCAGGGGAGATGCTGCTGGGGAACAACAGCTTTTTCAGATCAAATGTTGGGCAACGGGGACGGCTATTCTCTATAATACACACAGGGACTGCTATTCTCTATAATATACACAGGGACTGCTATTCTTTACAATACACACAGGGGCTGCTATTCTCTACAATACACACAGGGACTGCTATTCTCTATAATACACACAGGGGCTGCTATTCTCCATAATACACACAGGGACTGCTATTCTCTATAATACACACAGGGACTGCTATTCTCCATAATACACACAGGGACTGCTATTCTCCATAATACACACAGGGGCTACTATTCTCCATAATACACACAGGGACTGCTATTCTCTATAATACACACAGGGACTGCTATTCTCCATAATACACACAGGGACTGCTATTCTCTATAACACACACAGGGACTGCTATTCTCTATAATACACACAGGGACTGCTATTCTCTATAATACACACAGGGACTAGTATTCTCCATGATACACACAGGGGCTGCAATTCTCTACAATATACACAGGGACTGCTATTCTCTATAATACACACAGGGACTGCTATTCTCCTCAATACACACAGGGACTGTTATTCTCTATAATTTACACAGGGACTGCTATTCTCTACAATACACACAGAGACTGCTATTCTCTACAATACACACAGGGACTGCTATTCTATATAATACATACAGGGACTGCTATTCTATATAATACATACAGGGACTGCTATTCTCTATAATACACACAGGGACTGCTATTCTCTACAATATACACAGGGACTGCTATTCTATATAATACATACAGGGACTGCTATTCTCTATAATACACACAGGGACTGCTATTCTGTACAATATACACAGGGACTGCTATTCTATATAATACACACAGGGGCTGCTATTCTCTATAATACACACAGGGACTGCTATTCTCCATAAAACACACAGGGACTGCTATTCTCTCCCAATACACACAGGGACTGCTATTCTCTACAATACACACAGGGACTGCTATTTTCTATAATACACACAGGGACTGGTATTCTCTACAATACACACAGGGACTGCTATTCTCTACAATACACACAGGGACTGGTATTCTCTACAATACACACAGGGACTGCTATTCTCTACAATACACACAGGGACTGCAATTCTCTACAGTATACACAGGGACTGCTATTCTCCTCAATACACACAGGGACTGTTATTCTCTATAATATACACAGGGACTGCTATTCTCTACAATACACACAGGGACTGCTATTCTCTATAATACACACAGGGACTGCTATTCTCTACAATACACACAGGGACTGCTATTCTCTATAATACACACAGGGACTAGTATTCTCCATAATACACACAGGGACTGCTATTCTATATAATACACACCGGGACTGCTATTCTATATAATACATACAGGGACTGCTATTCTCTATAATACACACAGGGACTGCTATTCTCTACAATATACACAGGGACTGCTATTCTATATAATACATACAGGGACTGCTATTCTCTATAATACACACAGGGACTGCTATTCTATATAATACATACAGGGACTGCTATTCTCTATAATACACACAGGGACTGCTATTCTCTACAATATACACAGGGACTGCTATTCTATATAATACATACAGGGACTGCTATTCTCTATAATACACACAGGGACTGCTATTCTGTACAATATACACAGGGACTGCTATTCTATATAATACACACAGGGGCTGCTATTCTCTATAATACACACAGGGACTGCTATTCTCCATAATACACACAGGGACTGCTATTCTCCATAATACACACAGGGGCTGCTATTCTCTATAATACACACAGGGACTGCTATTCTCTATAATACACACAGGGACTGCTATTCTCTCCAATATATACAGGGACTGCTATTCTCTATAATACACACAGGGACTGCTATTTTCTACAATACACACAGGGACTGTTATGCTCTATAATACACACAGGGGCTGTTATTGTCTACAATACACTCAGGGACTGCTATTCTCTGTAATACACACAGGGACTGCTATTCTCTTAACATACAGAGGGACTGTTATTCTCTACAATACACTCAGCGACTGTTATTCTCTACAATACACAGAGGGACTGTTATTCTCTGCAATACACACAGGGACTGCTATTCTCTATAATACACACAGGGACTAGTATTCTCCATGATACACACAGGGGCTGCAATTCTCTACAATATACACAGGGACTGCTATTCTCCTCAATACACACAGGGACTGTTATTCTCTATAATTTACACAGGGACTGCTATTCTCTACAATACACACAGGGACTGCTATTCTCTCCCAATACACACAGGGACTGCTATTCTCTACAATACACACAGGGACTGCTATTCTCTACAATACACACAGGGACTGCAATTCTCTACAGTATACACAGGGACTGCTATTCTCCTCAATACACACAGGGATTGTTATTCTCTATAATATACACAGGGACTGCTATTCTCTACAGTATACACAGGGACTGCTATTCTCTATAATACACACAGGGACTGCTATTCTCTACAATACACACAGGGACTGCTTTTCTCTATAATACACACAGGGACTAGTATTCTCCATAATACACACAGGGACTGCTATTCTATATAATACACACCGGGACTGCTATTCTATATAATACATACAGGGACTGCTATTCTCTATAATACACACAGGGACTGCTATTCTCTACAATATACACAGGGACTGCTATTCTCTATAATACACACAGGGACTAGTATTCTCCATGATACACACAGGGGCTGCAATTCTCTACAATATACACAGGGACTGCTATTCTCCTCAATACACACAGGGACTGTTATTCTCTATAATTTACACAGGGACTGCTATTCTCTACAATACACACAGGGACTGCTATTCTCTACAATACACACAGGGACTGCTATTCTCTCCCAATACACACAGGGACTGCTATTCTCTACAATACACACAGGGACTGCTATTCTCTACAATACACACAGTGACTGCTATTCTCCTCAATACACACAGGGACTGTTATTCTCTATAATATACACAGGGACTGCTATTCTCTACAATACACACAGGGACTGCTATTCTCTATAATACACACAGGGACTGCTATTCTCTCCAATATATACAGGGACTGCTATTCTCTATAATACACACAGGGACTGCTATTTTCTACAATACACACAGGGACTGCTATTCTCTATAATACACACAGGGACTGCTATTCTCTATAATACACACAGGGACTGTTATGCTCTATAATACACACAGGGGCTGTTATTGTCTACAATACACTCAGGGACTGCTATTCTCTGTAATACACACAGGGACTGCTATTCTCTACAATACACACAGAGACTGCTATTCTCTACAATACACACAGGGACTGCTATTCTATATAATACATACAGGGACTGCTATTCTATATAATACATACAGGGACTGCTATTCTCTATAATACACACAGGGACTGCTATTCTGTACAATATACACAGGGACTGCTATTCTATATAATACACACAGGGGCTGCTATTCTCTATAATACACACAGGGACTGCTATTCTCCATAATACACACAGGGACTGCTATTCTCTCCCAATACACACAGGGACTGCTATTCTCTACAATACACACAGGGACTGCTATTTTCTATAATACACACAGGGACTGGTATTCTCTACAATACACACAGGGACTGCTATTCTCTACAATACACACAGGGACTGGTATTCTCTACAATACACACAGGGACTGCTATTCTCTACAATACACACAGGGACTGCAATTCTCTACAGTATACACAGGGACTGCTATTCTCCTCAATACACACAGGGACTGTTATTCTCTATAATTTACACAGGGGCTGCTATTCTCTACAATACACACAGGGACTGCTATTCTCTATAATACACACAGGGACTGCTATTCTCTACAATACACACAGGGACTGCTATTCTCTATAATACACACAGGGACTAGTATTCTCCATAATACACACAGGGACTGCTATTCTATATAATACACACCGGGACTGCTATTCTATATAATACATACAGGGACTGCTATTCTCTATAATACACACAGGGACTGCTATTCTCTACAATATACACAGGGACTGCTATTCTATATAATACATACAGGGACTGCTATTCTCTATAATACACACAGGGACTGCTATTCTCTACAATATACACAGGGACTGCTATTCTATATAATACATACAGGGACTGCTATTCTCTACAATACACACAGGGACTGCTATTCTCTCCAATACACACAGGGACTGCTATTCTCTACAATACACACAGGGACTGCTATTCTCTACAATACACACAGTGACTGCTATTCTCCTCAATACACACAGGGACTGTTATTCTCTATAATATACACAGGGACTGCTATTCTCTACAATACACACAGGGACTGCTATTCTCTATAATACACACAGGGACTGCTATTCTCTCCAATATATACAGGGACTGCTATTCTCTATAATACACACAGGGACTGCTATTTTCTACAATACACACAGGGACTGCTATTCTCTATAATACACACAGGGACTGCTATTCTCTATAATACACACAGGGACTGTTATGCTCTATAATACACACAGGGGCTGTTATTGTCTACAATACACTCAGGGACTGCTATTCTCTGTAATACACACAGGGACTGCTATTCTCTACAATACACACAGAGACTGCTATTCTCTACAATACACACAGGGACTGCTATTCTATATAATACATACAGGGACTGCTATTCTATATAATACATACAGGGACTGCTATTCTCTATAATACACACAGGGACTGCTATTCTGTACAATATACACAGGGACTGCTATTCTATATAATACACACAGGGGCTGCTATTCTCTATAATACACACAGGGACTGCTATTCTCCATAATACACACAGGGACTGCTATTCTCTCCCAATACACACAGGGACTGCTATTCTCTACAATACACACAGGGACTGCTATTTTCTATAATACACACAGGGACTGGTATTCTCTACAATACACACAGGGACTGCTATTCTCTACAATACACACAGGGACTGGTATTCTCTACAATACACACAGGGACTGCTATTCTCTACAATACACACAGGGACTGCAATTCTCTACAGTATACACAGGGACTGCTATTCTCCTCAATACACACAGGGACTGTTATTCTCTATAATTTACACAGGGGCTGCTATTCTCTACAATACACACAGGGAATGCTATTCTCTATAATACACACAGGGACTGCTATTCTCTACAATACACACAGGGACTGCTATTCTCTATAATACACACAGGGACTAGTATTCTCCATAATACACACAGGGACTGCTATTCTATATAATACACACCGGGACTGCTATTCTATATAATACATACAGGGACTGCTATTCTCTATAATACACACAGGGACTGCTATTCTCTACAATATACACAGGGACTGCTATTCTATATAATACATACAGGGACTGCTATTCTCTATAATACACACAGGGACTGCTATTCTCTACAATATACACAGGGACTGCTATTCTATATAATACACACAGGGGCTGCTATTCTCTATAATACACACAGGGACTGCTATTCTCCATAATACACACAGGGACTGCTATTCTCCATAATACACACAGGGGCTGCTATTCTCTATAATACACACAGGGACTGCTATTCTCTATAATACACACAGGGACTGCTATTCTCTCCAATATATACAGGGACTGCTATTCTCTATAATACACACAGGGACTGCTATTCTCCATAATACACACAGGGGCTGCTATTCTCTATAATACACACAGGGACTGCTATTCTCTATAATACACACAGGGACTGCTATTCTCTCCAATATATACAGGGACTGCTATTCTCTATAATACACACAGGGACTGCTATTTTCTACAATACACACAGGGACTGTTATGCTCTATAATACACACAGGGGCTGTTATTGTCTACAATACACTCAGGGACTGCTATTCTCTGTAATACACACAGGGACTGCTATTCTCTTAACATACAGAGGGACTGTTATTCTCTACAATACACTCAGCGACTGTTATTCTCTACAATACACAGAGGGACTGTTATTCTCTGCAATACACACAGGGACTGCTATTCTCTATAATGCACACAGGGACTAGTATTCTCCATGATACACACAGGGGCTGCAATTCTCTACAATATACACAGGGACTGCTATTCTCCTCAATACACACAGGGACTGTTATTCTCTATAATTTACACAGGGACTGCTATTCTCTACAATACACACAGGGACTGCTATTCTCTCCCAATACACACAGGGACTGCTATTCTCTACAATACACACAGGGACTGCTATTCTCTACAATACACACAGGGACTGCAATTCTCTACAGTATACACAGGGACTGCTATTCTCCTCAATACACACAGGGATTGTTATTCTCTATAATATACACAGGGACTGCTATTCTCTACAGTATACACAGGGACTGCTATTCTCTATAATACACACAGGGACTGCTATTCTCTACAATACACTCAGGGACTGCTTTTCTCTATAATACACACAGGGTCTAGTATTCTCCATAATACACACAGGGACTGCTATTCTATATAATACACACCGGGACTGCTATTCTATATAATACATACAGGGACTGCTATTCTCTATAATACACACAGGGACTGCTATTCTCTACAATATACACAGGGACTGCTATTCTCTATAATACACACAGGGACTAGTATTCTCCATGATACACACAGGGGCTGCAATTCTCTACAATATACACAGGGACTGCTATTCTCCTCAATACACACAGGGACTGTTATTCTCTATAATTTACACAGGGACTGCTATTCTCTACAATACACACAGGGACTGCTATTCTCTACAATACACACAGGGACTGCTATTCTCTCCCAATACACACAGGGACTGCTATTCTCTACAATACACACAGGGACTGCTATTCTCTACAATACACACAGTGACTGCTATTCTCCTCAATACACACAGGGACTGTTATTCTCTATAATATACACAGGGACTGCTATTCTCTATAATACACACAGGGACTAGTATTCTCCATAATACACACAGGGACTGCTATTCTATATAATACACACCGGGACTGCTATTCTATATAATACATACAGGGACTGCTATTCTCTATAATACACACAGGGACTGCTATTCTCTACAATATACACAGGGACTGTTATTCTCTATAATACACACAGGGACTGCTATTCTCTCCAATATATACAGGGACTGCTATTCTCTATAATACACACAGGGACTGCTATTTTCTACAATACACACAGGGACTGCTATTCTCTATAATACACACAGGGACTGCTATTCTCTATAATACACACAGGGACTGTTATGCTCTATAATACACACAGGGGCTGTTATTGTCTACAATACACTCAGGGACTGCTATTCTCTGTAATACACACAGGGACTGCTATTCTCTTAATATACAGAGGGACTGTTATTCTCTACAATACACTCAGCGACTGTTATTCTCTACAATACACAGAGGGACTGTTATTCTCTGCAATACACACAGGGACTGCTATTCTCTATAATACACACAGGGACTGCTATTCTCTACAATACACACAGGGACTGCTATTCTCTCCCAATACACACAGGGACTGCTATTCTCTACAATACACACAGGGACTGCTATTTTCTATAATACACACAGGGACTGGTATTCTCTACAATACACACAGGGACTGCTATTCTCTACAATACACACAGGGACTGCAATTCTCTACAGTATACACAGGGACTGCTATTCTCCTCAATACACACAGGGACTGTTATTCTCTATAATATACACAGGGACTGCTATTCTCTACAATACACACAGGGACTGCTATTCTCTATAATACACACAGGGACTAGTATTCTCCATAATACACACAGGGACTGCTATTCTATATAATACACACCGGGACTGCTATTCTATATAATACATACAGGGACTGCTATTCTCTATAATACACACAGGGACTGCTATTCTCTATAATACACACAGGGACTGCTATTCTCTACAATATACACAGGGACTGCTATTCTATATAATACATACAGGGACTGCTATTCTCTATAATACACACAGGGACTGCTATTCTGTACAATATACACAGGGACTGCTATTCTATATAATACACACAGGGGCTGCTATTCTCTATAATACACACAGGGACTGCTATTCTCCATAATACACACAGGGACTGCTATTCTCTACAATACACACAGGGACTGCTATTCTCCATAATACACACAGGGACTGCTATTCTCTATAATACACACAGGGACTGCTATTCTCTACAATATACACAGGGACTGTTATTCTCTATAATACACACAGGGACTGCTATTCTCTCCAATATACACAGGGACTGCTATTCTCTATAATACACACAGGGACTGCTATTTTCTACAATACACACAGGGACTGCTATTCTCTATAATACACACAGGGACTGCTATTCTCTATAATACACACAGGGACTGTTATGCTCTATAATACACACAGGGGCTGTTATTGTCTACAATACACACAGGGACTGCTATTCTCTGTAATACACACAGGGACTGCTATTCTCTTAATATACAGAGGGACTGTTATTCTCTACAATACACTCAGCGACTGTTATTCTCTACAATACACAGAGGGACTGTTATTCTCTGCAATACACACAGGGACTGCTATTCTCTATAATACACACAGGGACTGCTATTCTCTCCCAATACACACAGGGACTGCTATTCTCTACAATACACACAGGGACTGCTATTTTCTATAATACACACAGGGACTGGTATTCTCTACAATACACACAGGGACTGCTATTCTCTACAATACACACAGGGACTGCAATTCTCTACAGTATACACAGGGACTGCTATTCTCCTCAATACACACAGGGACTGTTATTCTCTATAATATACACAGGGACTGCTATTCTCTACAATACACACAGGGACTGCTATTCTCTATAATATACACAGGGACTGCTATTCTCTACAATACACACAGGGACTGCTATTCTCGATAATACACACAGGGACTAGTATTCTCCATAATACACACAGGGACTGCTATTCTATATAATACACACCGGGACTGCTATTCTATATAATACATACAGGGACTGCTATTCTCTATAATACACACAGGGACTGCTATTCTCTACAATATACACAGGGACTGCTATTCTATATAATACATACAGGGACTGCTATTCTCTATAATACACACAGGGACTGCTATTCTCTACAATACACACAGGGACTTCTATTCTCTATAATACACACAGGGACTGCTATTCTCTATAATACATACAGGGACTGCTATTCCCTACAATATGCACAGGGACTGCTATTCTATATAATACACACCGGGACTGTTATTCTCTACAATATACACAGGGACTGTTATTCTCTATAATACACACAGGGACTGCTATTCTATATAATACACACAGGGTCTGCTATTCTATATAATACATACAGGGACTGCTATTCTCTATAATACACACAGGGACTGCTATTCTCTACAATATACACAGGGACTGCTATTCTCTATAATACACACAGGGACTAGTATTCTCCATGATACACACAGGGGCTGCAATTCTCTACAATATACACAGGGACTGCTATTCTCCTCAATACACACAGGGACTGTTATTCTCTATAATTTACACAGGGACTGCTATTCTCTATAATACACACAGGGACTAGTATTCTCCATAATACACACAGGGACTGCTATTCTATATAATACACACCAGGACTGCTATTCTATATAATACATACAGGGACTGCTATTCTCTATAATACACACAGGGACTGCTATTCTGTACAATATACACAGGGACTGCTATTCTATATAATACACACAGGGGCTGCTATTCTCTACAATACACACAGGGACTGCTATTCTCTCCCAATACACACAGGGACTGCTATTCTCTACAATACACACAGGGACTGCTATTTTCTATAATACACACAGGGACTGGTATTCTCTACAATACACACAGGGACTGCTATTCTCTACAATACACACAGGGACTGCTATTCTCTACAGTATACACAGGGACTGCTATTCTCTATAATACACACAGGGACTGCTATTCTCCTCAATACACACAGGGACTGTTATTCTCTATAATATACACAGGGACTGCTATTCTCTACAATACACACAGGGACTGCTATTCTCTATAATACACACAGGGACTGCTATTCTCTACAATACACACAGGGACTGCTATTCTCTATAATACACACAGGGACTAGTATTCTCCATAATACACACAGGGACTGCTATTCTATATAATACACACCAGGACTGCTATTCTATATAATACATACAGGGACTGCTATTCTCTATAATACACACAGGGACTGCTATTCTGTACAATATACACAGGGACTGCTATTCTATATAATACACACAGGGGCTGCTATTCTCTATAATACACACAGGGACTGCTATTCTCCATAATACACACAGGGACTGCTATTCTCTACAATACACACAGGGACTGCTATTCTCATAATACACACAGGGACTGCTATTCTCTACAATACACACAGGGACTGC
The DNA here is from genome assembly GCF_020745735.1 of Hemiscyllium ocellatum. Lineage (NCBI taxonomy): Eukaryota > Metazoa > Chordata > Chondrichthyes > Orectolobiformes > Hemiscylliidae > Hemiscyllium > Hemiscyllium ocellatum. The sequence goes on from NC_083450.1 coordinate 7,793,311, forward strand.
TATTCTCCATAATACACACAGGGGCTGCTATTCTCTATAATACACACAGGGACTGCTATTCTCTATAATACACACAGGGACTGCTATTCTCTACAATATACACAGGGACTGTTATTCTCTATAATACACACAGGGACTGCTATTCTCTATAATACACACAGGGACTGTTATGCTCTATAATACACACAGGGGCTGTTATTGTCTACAATACACTCAGGGACTGCTATTCTCTGTAATACACACACCGACTGCTATTCTCTTAATATACAGAGGGACTGTTATTCTCTACAATACACTCAGCGACTGTTATTCTCTACAATACACAGAGGGACTGTTATTCTCTGCAATACACACAGGGACTGCTATTCTCTATAATACACACAGGGACTGCTATTCTCTATAATACACACAGGGACTAGTATTCTCCATGATACACACAGGGGCTGCAATTCTCTACAATATACACAGGGACTGGTATTCTCCTCAATACACACAGGGACTGTTATTCTCTATAATTTACATAGGGACTGCTATTCTCTACAATACACACAGGGACTGCTATTCTCTCCCAATACACACAGGGACTGCTATTCTCTACAATACACACAGGGACTGCTATTTTCTATAATACACACAGGGACTGGAATTCTCTATAATACACACAGGGACTGCTATTCTCTACAATACACACAGGGACTGCTATTCTCTACAATACACACAGGGACTGCTATTCTCTACAGTATACACAGGGACTGCTATTCTCCTCAATACACACAGGGACTGTTATTCTCTATAATATACACAGGGACTGCTATTCTCTACAATACACACAGGGACTGCTATTCTCTATAATACACACAGGGACTGCTATTCTCTACAATACACACAGAGACTGCTATTCTCTACAGTATACACAGGGACTGCTATTCTCCTCAATACACACAGGGACTGTTATCCTCTATAATATACACAGGGACTGCTATTCTCTACAATACACACAGGGACTGCTATTCTCTATAATACACACAGGGACTGCTATTCTCTACAATACACACAGGGACTGCTATTCTCTATAATACACACAGGGACTAGTATTCTCCATCATACACACAGGGACTGCTATTCTATATAATACACACCGGGACTGCTATTCTATATAATACATACAGGGACTGCTATTCTCTGTAATACACACAGGGACTGCTATTCTCTATAATACACACAGGGACTGCTATTCTCTACAATATACACAGGGACTGCTATTCTATATAATACATACAGGGACTGCTATTCTCTATAATACACACAGGGACTGCTATTCTATATAATACACACCGGGACTGCTATTCTATATAATACATACAGGGACTGCTATTCTCTATAATACACACAGGGACTGCTATTCTCTACAATATACACAGGGACTGCTATTCTATATAATACATACAGGGACTGTTATTCTCTATAATACACACAGGGACTGCTATTCTCTACAATACACACAGGGACTGCTATTCTCTATAATACACACAGGGACTGCTATTCTCTATAATACATACAGGGACTGCTATTCCCTACAATATGCACAGGGACTGCTATTCTATATAATACACACCGGGACTGTTATTCTCTACAATATACTCAGGGACTGTTATTCTCTATAATACACACAGGGACTGCTATTCTATATAATACACACAGGGACTGCTATTCTATATAATACATACAGGGACTGCTATTCTCTATAATACACACAGGGACTGCGATTCTCTACAATATACACAGGGACTGCTATTCTCTATAATACACACAGGGACTAGTATTCTCCATGATACACACAGGGGCTGCAATTCTCTACAATATACACAGGGACTGCTATTCTCCTCAATACACACAGGGACTGTTATTCTCTATAATTTACACAGGGACTGCTATTCTCTACAATACACACAGGGACTGCTATTCTCTACAATACACACAGGGACTGCTATTCTCTCCCAATACACACAGGGACTGCTATTCTCTACAATACACACAGGGACTGCTATTTTCTATAATACACACAGGGACTGGTATTCTCTACAATACACACAGGGACTGCTATTCTCTACAATACACACAGGGACTGCAATTCTCTACAGTATACACAGGGACTGCTATTCTCTATAATACACACAGGGACTAGTATTCTCCATGATACACACAGGGGCTGCAATTCTCTACAATATACACAGGGACTGCTATTCTCCTCAATACACACAGGGATTGTTATTCTCTATAATTTACACAGGGACTGCAATTCTCTACAATACACACAGGGACTGCTATTCTCTACAATACACACAGGGACTGCTATTCTCTCCCAATACACACAGGGACTGCTATTCTCTACAATACACACAGGGACTGCTATTTTCTATAATACACACAGGGACTGGTATTCTCTACAATACACACAGGGACTGCTATTCTCTACAATACACACAGGGACTGCAATTCTCTACAGTATACACAGGGACTGCTATTCTCTATAATACACACAGGGACTGCTATTCTCCTCAATACACACAGGGACTGTTATTCTCTATAATATACACAGGGACTGCTATTCTCTACAATACACACAGGGACTGCTATTCTCTATTCTACACACAGGGACTGCTATTCTCTATAATACACACAGGGACTAGTATTCTCCATAATACACACAGGGACTGCTATTCTATATAATACACACCAGGACTGCTATTCTATATAATACATACAGGGACTGCTATTCTGTACAATATACACAGGGACTGCTATTCTATATAATACACACAGGGCTGCTATTCTCTATAATACACACAGGGACTGCTATTCTCCATAATACACACAGGGACTGCTATTCTCTACAATACACACAGGGACTGCTATTCTCCATAATACACACAGGGACTGCTATTCTCTACAATACACACAGGGACTGCTATTCTCCATAATACACACAGGGGCTGCTATTCTCTATAATACACACAGGGACTGCTATTCTCTATAATACACACAGGGACTGCTATTCTCTACAATATACACAGGGACTGTTATTCTCTATAATACACACAGGGACTGCAATTCTCTACAATACACACAGGGACTGCTATTCTCTATAATACACACAGGGACTAGTATTCTCCATGATACACACAGGGGCTGCAATTCTCTACAATATACACAGGGACTGCTATTCTCCTCAATACACACAGGGACTGCTATTCTCTATAATACACACAGGGACTGCTATTCTCTACAATATACACAGGGACTGTTATTCTCTATAATACACACAGGGACTGCTATTCTCTCCAATATATACAGGGACTGCTATTCTCTATAATACACACAGGGACTGCTATTTTCTACAATACACACAGGGACTGCTATTCTCTATAATACACACAGGGACTGCTATTCTCTATAATACACACAGGGACTGTTATGCTCTATAATACACACAGGGGCTGTTATTGTCTACAATACACTCAGGGACTGCTATTCTCTGTAATACACACAGGGACTGCTATTCTCTTAATATACAGAGGGACTGTTATTCTCTACAATACACTCAGCGACTGTTATTCTCTACAATACACAGAGGGACTGTTATTCTCTGCAATACACACAGGGACTGCTATTCTCTATAATACACACAGGGACTGCTATTCTCTATAATACACACAGGGACTAGTATTCTCCATGATACACACAGGGGCTGCAATTCTCTACAATATACACAGGGACTGGTATTCTCCTCAATACACACAGGGACTGTTATTCTCTATAATTTACACAGGGACTGCTATTCTCTACAATACACACAGGGACTGCTATTCTCTCCCAATACACACAGGGACTGCTATTCTCTACAATACACACAGGGACTGCTATTTTCTATAATACACACAGGGACTGGAATTCTCTATAATACACACAGGGACTGCTATTCTCTACAATACACACAGGGACTGCTATTCTCTACAATACACACAGGGACTGCTATTCTCTACAGAATACACAGGGACTGCTATTCTCTCAATACACACAGGGACTGTTATTCTCTATAATATACACAGGGACTGCTATTCTCTACAATACACACAGGGACTGCTATTCTCTATAATACACACAGGGACTGCTATTCTCTACAATACACACAGGGACTGCTATTCTCTACAATACACACAGAGACTGCTATTCTCTACAGTATACACAAGGACTGCTATTCTCCCCAATACACACAGGGACTGTTATCCTCTATAATATACACAGGGACTGCTATTCTCTACAATACACACAGGGACTGCTATTCTCTATAATACACACAGGGACTGCTATTCTCTACAATACACACAGGGACTGCTATTCTCTATAATACACACAGGGACTAGTATTCTCCATAATACACACAGGGACTGCTATTCTATATAATACACACCGGGACTGCTATTCTATATAATACATACAGGGACTGCTATTCTCTATAATACACACAGGGACTGCTATTCTCTACAATATACACAGGGACTGCTATTCTATATAATACATACAGGGACTGCTATTCTCTATAATACACACAGGGACTGCTATTCTATATAATACATACAGGGACTGCTATTCCCTACAATATGCACAGGGACTGCTATTCTATATAATACACACAGGGACTGTTATTCTCTAGAATATACTCAGGGACTGTTATTCTCTATAATACACACAGGGACTGCTATTCTATATAATACATACAGGGACTGCTATTCTCTATAATACACACAGGGACTGCTATTCTCTACAATATACACAGGGACTGCTATTCTATATAATACATACAGGGACTGCTATTCTCTATAATACACACAGGGACTGCTATTCTATATAATACATACAGGGACTGCTATTCTCTACAATACACACAGGGACTGCTATTCTCTATAATACATACAGGGACTGCTATTCCCTACAACATGCACAGGGACTGCTATTCTATATAATACACACCGGGACTGCTATTCTATATAATACATACAGGGACTGCTATTCTCTATAATACACACAGGGACTGCTATTCTCTACAATATACACAGGGACTGCTATTCTATATAATACATACAGGGACTGCTATTCTCTATAATACACACAGGGACTGCTATTCTATATAATACATACAGGGACTGCTATTCTCTACAATACACACAGGGACTGCTATTCTCTATAATACACACAGGGACTGCTATTCTCTATAATACATACAGGGACTGCTATTCCCTACAATATGCACAGGGACTGCTATTCTATATAATACACACCGGGACTGTTATTCTCTAGAATATACTCAGGGACTGTTATTCTCTATAATACACACAGGGACTGCTATTCTATATAATACACACAGGGACTGCTATTCTATATAATACATACAGGGACTGCTATTCTCTATAATACACACAGGGACTGCTATTCTCTACAATCTACACAGGGACTGCTATTCTCTATAATACACACAGGGACTGCTATTCTCTATAATACATACAGGGACTGCTATTCCCTACAATATGCACAGGGACTGCTATTCTATATAATACACACCGGGACTGTTATTCTCTACAATACACTCAGCGACTGTTATTCTCTACAATACACAGAGGGACTGTTATTCTCTGCAATACACACAGGGACTGCTATTCTCTATAATACACACAGGGACTGCTATTATCTCCCAATACACACAGGGACTGCTATTCTCTACAATACACACAGGGACTGCTATTTTCTATAATACACACAGGGACTGGTATTCTCTACAATACACACAGGGACTGCTATTCTCTACAATACACACAGGGACTGCAATTCTCTACAGTATACACAGGGACTGCTATTCTCTCAATACACACAGGGACTGTTATTCTCTATAATATACACAGGGACTGCTATTCTCTACAATACACACAGGGACTGCTATTCTCTATAATACACACAGGACTGCTATTCTCTACAATACACACAGGGACTGCTATTCTCGATAATACACACAGGGACTAGTATTCTCCATAATACACACAGGGACTGCTATTCTATATAATACACACCGGGACTGCTATTCTATATAATACATACAGGGACTGCTATTCTCTATAATACACACAGGGACTGCTATTCTCTACAATATACACAGGGACTGCTATTCTATATAATACATACAGGGACTGCTATTCTCTATAATACACACAGGGACTGCTATTCTCTATAATACACACAGGGACTTCTATTCTCTATAATACACACAGGGACTGCTATTCTCTATAATACATACAGGGACTGCTATTCCCTACAATATGCACAGGGACTGCTATTCTATATAATACACACCGGGACTGTTATTCTCTACAATATACTCAGGGACTGTTATTCTCTATAATACACACAGGGACTGCTATTCTATATAATACACACAGGGTCTGCTATTCTATATAATACATACAGGGACTGCTATTCTCTATAATACACACAGGGACTGCTATTCTCTACAATATACACAGGGACTGCTATTCTCTATAATACACACAGGGACTAGTATTCTCCATGATACACACAGGGGCTGCAATTCTCTACAATATACACAGGGACTGCTATTCTCCTCAATACACACAGGGACTGTTATTCTCTATAATTTACACAGGGACTGCTATTCTCTATAATACACACAGGGACTAGTATTCTCCATAATACACACAGGGACTGCTATTCTATATAATACACACCGGGACTGCTATTCTATATAATACATACAGGGACTGCTATTCTCTATAATACACACAGGGACTGCTATTCTGTACAATATACACAGGGACTGCTATTCTATATAATACACACAGGGGCTGCTATTCTCTACAATACACACAGGGACTGCTATTCTCTCCCAATACACACAGGGACTGCTATTCTCTACAATACACACAGGGACTGCTATTTTCTATAATACACACAGGGACTGGTATTCTCTACAATACACACAGGGACTGCTATTCTCTACAATACACACAGGGACTGCAATTCTCTACAGTATACACAGGGACTGCTATTCTCTATAATACACACAGGGACTGCTATTCTCCTCAATACACACAGGGACTGTTATTCTCTATAATATACACAGGGACTGCTATTCTCTACAATACACACAGGGACTGCTATTCTCTATAATACACACAGGGACTGCTATTCTCTACAATACACACAGGGACTGCTATTCTCTATAATACACACAGGGACTTGTATTCTCCATAATACACACAGGGACTGCTATTCTATATAATACACACCAGGACTGCTATTCTATATAATACATACAGGGACTGCTATTCTCTATACTACACACAGGGACTGCTATTCTGTACAATATACACAGGGACTGCTATTCTATATAATACACACAGGGGCTGCTATTCTCTATAATACACACAGGGACTGCTATTCTCCATAATACACACAGGGACTGCTATTCTCTACAATACACACAGGGACTGCTATTCTCATAATACACACAGGGACTGCTATTCTCTACAATACACACAGGGACTGCTATTCTCCATAATACACACAGGGGCTGCTATTCTCTATAATACACACAGGGACTGCTATTCTCTATAATACACACAGGGACTGCTATTCTCTACAATATACACAGGGACTGTTATTCTCTATAATACACACAGGGACTGCTATTCTCTATAATACACACAGGGACTGTTATGCTCTATAATACACACAGGGGCTGTTATTGTCTACAATACACACAGGGACTGTTATTCTCTGTAATACACACACCGACTGCTATTCTCTTAATATACAGAGGGACTGTTATTCTCTACAATACACTCAGCGACTGTTATTCTCTACAATACACAGAGGGACTGTTATTCTCTGCAATACACACAGGGACTGCTATTCTCTATAATACACACAGGGACTGCTATTCTCTATAATACACACAGGGACTAGTATTCTCCATGATACACACAGGGGCTGCAATTCTCTACAATATACACAGGGACTGGTATTCTCCTCAATACACACAGGGACTGTTATTCTCTATAATTTACATAGGGACTGCTATTCTCTACAATACACACAGGGACTGCTATTCTCTCCCAATACACACAGGGACTGCTATTCTCTACAATACACACAGGGACTGCTATTTTCTATAATACACACAGGGACTGGAATTCTCTATAATACACACAGGGACTGCTATTCTCTACAATACACACAGGGACTGCTATTCTCTACAATACACACAGGGACTGCTATTCTCTACAGTATACACAGGGACTGCTATTCTCCTCAATACACACAGGGACTGTTATTCTCTATAATATACACAGGGACTGCTATTCTCTACAATACACACAGGGACTGCTATTCTCTATAATACACACAGGGACTGCTATTCTCTACAATACACACAGAGACTGCTATTCTCTACAGTATACACAGGGACTGCTATTCTCCTCAATACACACAGGGACTGTTATCCTCTATAATATACACAGGGACTGCTATTCTCTACAATACACACAGGGACTGCTATTCTCTATAATACACACAGGGACTGCTATTCTCTACAATACACACAGGGACTGCTATTCTCTATAATACACACAGGGACTAGTATTCTCCATCATACACACAGGGACTGCTATTCTATATAATACACACCGGGACTGCTATTCTATATAATACATACAGGGACTGCTATTCTCTATAATACACACAGGGACTGCTATTCTCTATAATACACACAGGGACTGCTATTCTCTACAATATACACAGGGACTGCTATTCTATATAATACATACAGGGACTGCTATTCTCTATAATACACACAGGGACTGCTATTCTATATAATACACACCGGGACTGCTATTCTATATAATACATACAGGGACTGCTATTCTCTATAATACACACAGGGACTGCTATTCTCTACAATATACACAGGGACTGCTATTCTATATAATACATACAGGGACTGTTATTCTCTATAATACACACAGGGACTGCTATTCTCTACAATACACACAGGGACTGCTATTCTCTATAATACACACAGGGACTGCTATTCTCTATAATACATACAGGGACTGCTATTCCCTACAATATGCACAGGGACTGCTATTCTATATAATACACACCGGGACTGTTATTCTCTACAATATACTCAGGGACTGTTATTCTCTATAATACACACAGGGACTGCTATTCTATATAATACACACAGGGACTGCTATTCTATATAATACATACAGGGACTGCTATTCTCTATAATACACACAGGGACTGCGATTCTCTACAATATACACAGGGACTGCTATTCTCTATAATACACACAGGGACTAGTATTCTCCATGATACACACAGGGGCTGCAATTCTCTACAATATACACAGGGACTGCTATTCTCCTCAATACACACAGGGACTGTTATTCTCTATAATTTACACAGGGACTGCTATTCTCTACAATACACACAGGGACTGCTATTCTCTACAATACACACAGGGACTGCTATTCTCTCCCAATACACACAGGGACTGCTATTCTCTACAATACACACAGGGACTGCTATTTTCTATAATACACACAGGGACTGGTATTCTCTACAATACACACAGGGACTGCT